>NC_041218.1:73669720-73682888 GCF_002837175.3 Physeter macrocephalus
AACTAAAAGCTGGTTCTTTGAGAAGATAAACAAAATTGATAAACCATTAGCCAGACTCATCAAGAAAAAAAGGGAGAAGATTCAAATCAATAGAATTAGTAATGAAAAAGGAGAAGTAACAACTGACACTGCAGAAATACAAAGGATCATGAGAGATTACTACAGACAACTCTATGCCAATAAAATGGACAACCTGGAAGAAATGGACAAATTCTTAGAAAAGTACAACCTTCCAAGACTGAACCAGGAAGAAATAGAAAATATAAACAGACAAATCACAAGCACTGAAATTGAGACTGTGATTAAAAATCTTCCAACAAACAAAAGCCCAGGACCAGAGGGCTTCACAGGCGAATTCTATCAAACATTTAGAGAAGAGGTAACTCTTATCCTTCTCAAACTCTTCCAAAATATAGCAGAGGGAGGAACACTCCCAAACTCCTTCTACGAGGCCACCATCACCCTGAGCCCAAAACCAGACAAAGATGTCATAAAGAAAGAAAACTACAGGCCACTATCACAGATGCAAAAGTTGTTGTTGCACTAACATAGATGCAAAAGTCCTCAAGGAAATACTTGCAAAGAGAATCCAACAGCACATTAAAAGGATCATACACCCTGATCAAGTGGGGTTTCTCCCAGGAATGCAAGGATTCTTCAGTATACGCAAATCAATCAATGTGGTAAACCATATTAACAAATTGAAGGGGAAAAACTATATGATTATCTCAGTAGATACAAAAAAAGCTTTTGACAGAATTCATCACCCATTTGTCATAAAAACTGTCCAGAAAATAGGTGCAGGGGGAACTTACCTCAACATAGTAAAGGCCGTATATGACAAACCCACAGCCAACATCGTTCTCAATGGTGAAAAACTGAAACCATTTCGTCTAAGATCAGGAACAAGACAAGGATGTCCACTCTCACCACTGTTATTCAACATAGTTTTGGAAGTGTTAACCACAGTAATCAGAGAAGAAAAAGAAAAAAAAGGAATCCAAATAAGAAAAGAAGTAAAGCTGTCACTGTTTGCAGATGACATGATACTATACGTAGAGAATCCTAAAGACACTACCAGAAAACTACTAGAGCTAATCAATGAATTTGGTGAAGTAGTAGGATACAAAATGAATGCCCAGAAATCTCTTGCATTCCTATACACTGATGATGAAAAATCTTAAAGTCAAATTAATGAAACACTCCCATTTACCATTGCAACAAAATGAATAAAATACCTAGGAATAAACCTACATAAGGAGACAACAGACCTGTATGCAGAAAACAATAAGACACTGATGAAAGAAATTAAGATGATACAAACAGAGGGGGAGAGATATACCATGTTCTTGGATTGGAAGAATCAACATTGTGAAAATGACTCTACTACCCAAAGCAATCTACAGATTCAGTGCATTCCCTATCAGACTACCAATGGTCTTTTCACAGAGCTAGAGCAAAAAGTTTCACAGTTTGTGTGGAAACACAAAAGACCCCGAATAGCCAAAACAGTCTTGAGAAAGGAAAACGGAGCTGGAGGAATCAGGCTCCCAGACTTCAGACTATACTACACAGTTACAGTAATCAAGACAGTATGGTACTGGCACAAAAACAGAAATATAGATCAATAGAACATGATAGAAAGCCCAGAGATAAACCCACGCACCTATGGTCACCTTATCTTTGATAAAGGAGGCAAGAATATACAATGGAGAAAAGACAGCCTCTTCAATAAGTGGTGCTGGGAAAACTGGACAGCTACATGTAAAAGAATGAAATTAGAACGCTCCCTAACACCATGCACAATAATAAACTCAAAATGGATTAAAGCCTAAATGTAAAACCAGACACAGTAAAACTCTTAGAGGAGAACATAGGCAGAACACTCAGCAAGAAGATCCTTTTGACCCACCTCCTAGAGAAATAGAAATAAAAACAAAAATAAACAAATGGGAACTAATGAAACTTCAAAGCTTCTGCACAGCAAAGGAAAACATAAAGAAGACGAAAAGACAACCCTCAGAATGGGAGAAAATATTTGCAAATGAAGCAACTGACAAAGGATTAATCTCCAAAATTTACAAGCAGCTCATGCAGCTCAATACCAAAAAAACCAAACAACCCAATCCAAAAATGGGCAGAAGACCTAAATAGACATTTCTCCAAAGAACATGCACCAGTTGCCAACAAACACATGAAAGGATGCTCAACATCACTAATCATTAGAGAAATGGAAATCAAAACTACAATGAGGTATCACCTCACAGCAGTCGGAATGGCCATCATCAGAAATCTACAAATGATAAATGCTGGAGAGGGTGTGGAGAAAAGGGAACCCTCTTACACTGTTGGTGGGAATGTAAATTGGTACAACCACTATGGAGAACAGTATGGAGGTTCCTTTAAAAACTAAAAATAGAACTACCATACGACCCAGCAATCCCACTACTCGGCATATACCCTGAGAAAACCATAATTCAAAATACACATGCCCGGGCTTCCCTTGTGACACAGTGGTTGAGAGTCTGCCTGCCGATGCAGGGGGCGCGGGTTCATGCCCCGGTCTGGGAAGATCCCACATGCCACGGAGCGGCTAGGTCCATGAGCCATGGCCGCTGAGCCTGCGCGTTGGAGTCTGTGCTCCGCAACGGGAGAGGCCACAACAGTGAGAGGCCTGCATACCGCAAAAAAACACAAAAAACAAAAAACACATGCGCCACAATGTTCATTGCAGCTCTATTTCCAATAACCAGGACATGGAAGCAACCTAAGTGTCCATCAACAGATGAATGGATAAAGAACATGTGGCACATATATACAATGGAATATTACTCAGCCATAAAAAGAAACGAAATTGAGTTATTTGTAGTGAGGTGGATGGATCTAGAGACTGTCATACAAAGTGAAGTAAGTCAGAAAGAGAAAAACAAATACCGTATGCTAACACATATATATGGAATCTAAAAAAAAAAAGGGTTATGAAGATCCTAGGGGCAGGACAGAAAGACGCATACATAGAGAATGGACTTGAGGACACGGGGAGGGAGAAGGATAAGCTGGGACTAAGTGAGAGAGTGGCATGGACATATATACATTACCAAATATAAAATAGATAGCTAATGGAATGCAGCCGCATAGCACAAGGAGATCAGCTCGGTGCTTTGTGACCACCTAGAGGGGTGGGATAGGGAGGGTGGGAGGGAGACTCAAGTGGGAGGAGATATGGTGATATATGTATATGTATAGCTGATTCACTTTGTCATAAAGCAGAAAGTAACACACCATTGTAAAACAATTATACTCCAATAAAGATGTTAGAAAAAAAAAAAGCTTATTATAAATTCTGACAATTTCTCCAAATCCTGGGGTTATGGAAACCTCTAGGTACAAACTTCTAGTGTAATGCTCAGACAGTTATTGGTAATCATTCTCTCTTGGGACAACTTATCTTGATAGGGCTAATTTATTCATAAAACTTCTAACACATTCCTAATTTTACCTCTGGCTTCAGCTTTTCTTTCTTCCTCTCTTTCCCAAATAGAGCTCTTTCTTTGTACAATTTGGCAGGAAATTCCTTTCTCTATGAAATCAATACTTCTCAAATTATATGGTGAAGAAAGATTTTTGTTTGCTTATGCTTTATTTCCTACCTGTCATAGAGTAATGCTTTTGTAAAATGCATTAGAATAAATTACTAAAATTGAGATACAAAAATATGCAAAATAAAAAATTCAGTTATTTTTTATTAGATTCAACAGGTATAAAATTATTCTAAATGGATTGCTACAAAAGTTTCTAGACGCTTGCTTGTGTTTATCTTGCAGACTGGGAATAGTCTGTGGACCACTGTGGTTCCCCGGGCCGTACTTTGAGTAGCAGTATTCTAGACCAGTTGTTCTTGATATGGTTGAATTTAAATCTGCCATCTTGTTAGTTGTTTTATATTTGTTCCATCTTGGTTTTTTGTTTGTTTGTTTTTTTGGGTTTTTTGTTTTGGTTTGTTTTTTCCTTTTTCTCTCTTTTCCTGCCTTCCTTGGGATTGAATATTTTTTAATTGTTTCATTTTATTTCCACTATTGGCTTAGTAGTTGTACCTCTTTATTTTTTTAGTAGCATTTACACTTATTAACACTTATCACAGTGTGCTTTCAAGTAATATCACACTACTTTATGTATTATGTAAGAATCTTGCAGCAGTTTATTTGCAACCCGCTCCTCCTATTCAATGTGGCTTTGTTGTCATACATTTGACTTTTACATGTGCCATGAACTCCACAAGAAATTTTTATTATTTTTGCTTGGGATAGTCGATTATCTTTTTCATGGGAAAGAAAATAAAAGAAAAGTCTCTTATATGTGCCTTCATTATTATCACTTTCAGCACTCCTTATTTCTTTGTGATAATGTGTTATTCTAAGTTTCCATCTGGTGTTATACTGTTTTTCCTAAATGATTTCCTTTACCATTTTTTGTAACTGAGGTCTGATGGCACTACAGTACCTCAGCTGTTATTTTTATGAAAAAGCTTTATTTTATCTTTTAAAGATATTTTAAAAAGATATTTTTGCTAGTATATAATTCTGGGTTGACGTTTTTTTGTTTGAAATCTTTGATGTCATTCCATTGTCTTCTATCTTAAATACTTTCTGCTAAGAAATCTGTTATAATTCCTATCTTTGTTCAATTTTATATAATGTGTTTATTTTCTCTGGCTGCCTTTAAGATTTTTTTGTTGAGTTTTTAACAGTTTGTGATGTGTCTAAGTATGGTATTTTTGGTTTGTGTAATTGATTTTCTGGTGTTTTTTCTAGTTATGCTTTGAATTTTGGGGATCTGTGGTTTCATTATTGTTGAGAAATTCTCAGTCACTATCCCTTCAGTATTTCTTCTGTCTCATTTTCTCTCTCTTTCCTCCTTCCAGGAATCCAGTTATACCTGAGTTAGACAGTTGAGGTTACTTGATTGTCTTGTGACCTCAGCTCCCAAATACCTCCCAAATTAATATTTATCAGCATTTTTCTTTTTATTGATTTTAGGTTGGGTGTATCATTTTTTGTAGCTTTCTTTATTCTAAACAATAGATTAAATTTAAACCAATTGTTCTTAACTTGTGTTCACAAACTGCTGAAGGGCCATGAGTTATTTATCACAAGAAGCCTGTGAATTCATACACACACCCAACATTTTCCATGAACTGAATAAATATTATGTGTCAAAAATATGGGGCTACATTTACAAATGCATGTAGGTATTGCTGTAATTAATAGGCTTGAATTAATTTAAAATCATTGCTGAATTATAGTTAACTTACACCATGAAACATTGCTCAAATAACAAAATTTAATAGTGCAATAAAACTCTTCTGTAGTGCTGTGAATATTTTGAACGTTTACTTCAAGTGTTAACCTGAGCATCCTTACTCTAGTCTTTTTCTCAGGCAGAGGCGAGAGTCCTTTATAAACACACCAGGTGTAGTATACTCTCCAACTGCCCCACCCTAAGAAATCTCCTTGAGTTAGGCCATGATCTTTGTTCATAAGAAATAACCCAGCTAATTCCTTGGAGATACATTTTTGCCTTTTCTGCCTTAGAAATTTCAAACTGTGTAAAACATAAGGCACCCTGGACAGCAGGAGTTATGCAGTGGCAGCCCAGTAGGCAAATTCAGCACACTAATAGGTTTCTTTTGGCCTGGCTGTGAATTTTTTTAAGTGAATTCTTGTCAATATTTAAGATTGAAAAATTGTACCTGACCCTCCCACCCTTTCCCCATTTACCTTATATTATGTTATGTCTACATTACCAGTCTGGCCCTGGGAGTCATTAGAATATATAGCTACTGCTTTAGTCCTACTCTGCATCACTTCTATATGCAAGTTTCTCCAGGCTCGTTTTTGGTACTTTGTCCCTGTTTATGGATTCGACTTACCTATATATTGGTCATCAATCCCTTTAACACCAAGAAAATTCTTTATACCCTAGTTAATATTTAAATTATACATGCTGCAGATCTGAGGAAGTATTTTAAGGAAAAAAAATGCTGCTGTTATTGCTATTTTTAAAATCATAAATTACATGACAGTGTATATTATCCAGTGACAGATCTATCTATGGATAATTCACTTACTTGGGACTCTGATTATTTGGTGAACCATGTGTCACTTTTATTTTTATGTCCATTTTTATATGGCCATTCTCAGAGCAAACAATTAAAAAAAAAAAAAGAAAAGGAAAAAAACTGAAAGCCATTAGGTGCTTATCCAAAAGGTTTGCAGAAGTACAGAGACTTCTGAATAAGGCAGGGCACTCAGGAAACATCTTCATTTCTTGGAAAATCCTGACCGTGGATTTTTGGTCATTTAAATTCATGTTTCTAATTAATAGTGACATAAAGAAACTGTGAAAACAGTGGTTTTTGAATTGTTATACCTAGTTCTCAGATGCTCAGAATCTATTCCAAAGGAAGTGAACATTTGGAAGGGTGGATATACTCGGAAACAGCACTTCCATATGTGTACTCAACAAAATGAATCATGGTCTCTCAAAGGCCTCAGGCTATCTGTGTACTCCCATCCTGCCATATGTGCAGGGACAAACCCAGCATCCTTATGAACAACGATTCTTCAAGGGTCTGGCTTTTAACAAGTAGAAATTGTCCCTTTCTTTCCCTTCCTTCCTCCCTTCCTTCCTCCTTCCTTCCTTCTTCCCTCCCTTCCTTTCTTATTTTTGGTATAGATGCCAATAATCACATGATATCCCTTGATGTTTTATTTTGCCACTGATATTGTATAATTATTTACTTTTTGAAATCTTTAAAGAAATTGCAGTCGCTTTCTTTGATATATTAAGGAAAGATAAATTGAAATTGGAGCAAAAGAATGGGAAGAACTGTGAAACGTTTTTACTGGCTCTGTCACTAACATTTGTGAAACTTAAGAAACTGAAAAGAGCAGAACAATCCTTAAAAATAAGTTTATATTAGTGTTGATTCTATTCGGTGGACAGAATTATTTGGGTAAATTCAGGAAAAGGATAACATTGATAAAAATTATTCTTGGTTGTATTCCAAATAAAAAAGCAAGAGACAAGCATAGCTTCAGAAAGTAACAGTGAGAATATAATGTTCCCTCTCTCACCTATCCTTCTCTGTTGTCTCTGGGCTTTGTCTCTGCTTTCTCATTTTGCTTGTCCTTCTTTCTTCCTTCCCTTCCTCTCTCCCTCCCTCCTTCCTTCCTCCCTTCCTTTCTTTTCCTTTTATTCCTGCCATATTTCATAAAAGATTTGAAACAGCTTTTAAAACAAACAAACATGAACTCTCTGTGTGTGTGTGTGTGTGTTATGTGTTTTAAAGTAGGTGTGGTAATCATTCAAAGGTGAAAATACCATGAACCAGGAATGAGGTTAGCATATAAAGTGTGCACTGTGGTATCTACTGCTTTTACTAGAGAAGGACCACAGATTTGGCTTTGAGATTTCTAGAAGCCAGTATGAAGAAAACAGCACTGTTGTTTATAAGGTTCTCAATGTTTCTAGGGCAGGATTTCCCAACTTTGGCATTATTGACATTTTGGCCAGATAATTCTTTGTTGTACTGTCCTGTTGCACTGTAAGATGTTTAGCAGAATTCCTGATTTCTACCCAACAGACGCCAGAAGCACACCTGCCCCCTCATTTTTGACAACCAAAAGTGTCTCCAGAAACCACCAAATGGCCCATGGGGGGCAAAATCATCCCCATTGGGACACTGCTTCAGAAAAATGGCAAGCAAATCACAACACTCAGGAAAAGCCCAGCTATTCCAGATACAACTGGGGTATTTAAATTTCTTGATTATTTTAGCAGCTTTACATGACAGAAGTTCAATACGTTTAAAGATAAAACATTCATGTAGGTCTTAGCTAATTTATTTCATTAGGAAAATCTTTAAATCTACAAATATATTTGTTTTTTTTAAACTTATTATTTAGTTTTTAGATTTTGATTTGACTAGCATAAAAATCAATATGAGTTAAGAGCTTATCCTCTTTTTTTCTGGCTTCTCATTTCTGCTCCACTAATTACTAGCTGAATAACCTCTCTGAATTTCATATACAAAACTGCTTAATAATAGTATCTATGTCAGTAGTTGTTGTGAGGATTGTATGAGTTAATACAGGCAAAGAGCTTTGCACAGTGGCTAGATCTTAATAAATACTCTGTGAGATGACAACTCTTATTATTGTTGTCATTATTTATAAATAATAAAGACCAGAACTTTATAGAGTAAGGGAATAAATAAGAATAATAAAACTGAAAACGTGAAATGTCCATATTAGTTTTCTATTGCTTTCTCTGTATATTTCCTGAATTGCATTCTGCTTTGACTTCAAGTGAATGAGATCACATTTCTACCATTCCTGTTCTGTAAGTCATGTTTGAGTCAGCAGTCCTTCTTATCACCCCTCATCCTTTTTCACTACTGCTTAGAGAGGTTACAACATGATGTTCTTCTTTCAGATGTGTATAGTGTTATCTAGTGGCTACATTTTTATAAAGAGGTGTGTAACTAGTGCTTTTTTGGCCCTTACTCTCCCTCCTACTACACTTCCTACGTGTCTCCTTAGAGAGAGCACCTTCCTAATTATTTTAGGAGCTTCAGAATTGGCTAATATGAATAATCACTGTCTACTTCTGAATTGCTGATTTTCCCCCCATATCCTATTCTTTTCTTTTCTTTCTTTTTTTTTTTTAATCAGTGAGGTCTGTTGGCCTCTGCTGATTATTCCGAGGTTTTCACATTGCTAGTTGCTCTGGATTTTCTGAGGTCCATAATGAAGTGGAGAATGTGTATATTACCCTCTTTTAACATTATAATTTTCCAAGTTGATACCAAAGTGTTTTACTTCAATCTCATTTTTTTTTTTACAGAATTTAAAATGTATTGCCTATTTCAGTTTTTCCTTACAGCTTTCTCTATCACTTTACCCTTTTCTACCCTGCTAAATAGACGTGAGTGGCTGGGAGTAAGAGGTAGGAGGATCTCAGTGCCGGATTCTGTACTGTCTTCAGAATTGTGTCTCTTCCTCTTTTAACTAATCTTCTTTATGGGCCAAGCTTGTATGATTCTCTACCCTAAAGCATATTACCACCTTATCTCACCACATTTGCTCAGTTTCTCACACAGAAAGACTTTTTGTGGGACACCTTCAACTAATGTTTCTGAACCTCAGTTTTGGACACATGTTAGGTCCAGACCCTCCTACATATTTATAAAGTGATTTGAACTTTTGGGGAACTGTTTCCAGATTGAAAGATTTTAATTCTGGCAGTAAAATAAGACCTCTGTGGACAGTTACTCAGCAGACTACTAAAGCTGCCTTCATGTTTTGTACACTAGTTACATTGTCAGAAATATTTGAAAGTTGAAAGCATATTGTTTTTTAGAATAGTACATAAGGAAAAGCTTGGTGCACATTCCAGGTGAATTCTGAGGGGGGCAATAAGTTGCATATTGCTACGTTAATTCTAAAATACTATTATACACCACCAGCCATGTATGCAGCATATCCTTGGAGAATTCCGCCCAGGATCCTAGCTAGACTCTTTTCCCTGTCATCCAACAGAGTACATTCCTGACCTTGAAAATGGGACACAGAATGATCTGTGCTTACTCATATATGTGATAAATAGGCTCTTTCTTTTTCTTTTTCTTTTTTTTTTTTTTTTTTTTTTTGCGTTATGAGGGTCTCTCACTGTTGTGGCCTCTCCCGTTGTGGAGCACAGGCTCCAGACGCGCAGGCTCCACGGCATGTGGGGTCTTCCCGGACTGAGGCACGAACCCGTGTCCCCTGCATCGGCAGGCGGGCCCTCAACCACTGCGCCACCAGGGAAGCTCCAGGCTCTTTCTTTTTTCTCCTAATTATGCTGATCTTCTCTACAGTTAATAATATATCAGTCTCTTTGAGTTTGAATAGCCTCCTTTCAGTTTTAAAATTCTGTCTCTTCATGATCAACTTATTATTAGACGGAGTCTCTTTAGGTAATTGCTCTGTCAGCTTCCTCTCTCAAGATGGCATTTGGGTGTCTAAGGGAAAGAGAGAGACCTGATGGGGTCCTTGGATACTCACTGTCCTCTGGATATTCAGGTTTCCATGGCAACCTCATTAATCTACCTGATTGTTGCTGATTTCCCAGCATTTAAAACTGAGGTCAGCAGCTGAATTTCTCCTGGTTTCTGATTTCACTGCGAAATGGAGCTTGGTGGGGTTTGCAGGCTCCAACAGCCTCACCTTGGCTCTCCCTGTGCTGGGATCTTCCTGAGCTTCTGCTGTGGACTTCATTTGACTCCAACCATAGTTACTTCATTTCAGGGGCTCTCCCATAGCATACACTTGGAAGACTTGAGGTTTCCATTGCTACGACACAGGACCCAATAGCATCTTAGGAATGCTTCAGTCTGAACTTCCATTTACTTTTCACACTACTCCCTAGCCTTTTTAATGTGGTGCCCACACTTTGGTATAGACATGGACTGCAAAAGTCCTAAGTGTAAATGACACCAAAGATTTGCTTATTATCTTGTCAATTTACCTAACACATTTTCCTCTCTCTGAGATGTGCTCACTTATCATTCTTTACCTCCCCTGCTTCTGTCACAACTCTTCATTTTGCGTTTCTCCAATATCTCATCACCATAAAGGATGGCTTCCAGCTTTTTCTTCCTGTCATCATATCCTATCTATAGCCTAGGTCAGCAAGCCCTCTGCCTGGGTGTCATAGGTAGAAAGAGTCTCTTCTCTGAACTATCATTCAGAGAAGCAGTGATAGCATTGTCTTGATGCTATCACTAACATAGGATTATAATCCGAGAGCACCAAGCTTAGTTTTTAATATGTAAAGGAGTTTGGAAAAAAAATCCTCTTTTACCACAAAAATCTGGATTTTTATGTGTATTTATGAAAAATCTTTGTTTTGAATGTCAATTTCTTTATATTTCTTTTATATCAATCCTAATCTCCCTTTGATCTCATGTACCACTGCCCCATAATAATGCACATGTAATATGTATAAAAGAGATACTAAGAACCTGCTGTATAAAAAAAAATTAAATTAAAAAAATAACGCACGTGTGTGTGTGTGTGTATTTGTACATGTACACACACACACGTCAGGCAGAAGAATGAATTGGTGGGTAGACAAAGGGGAAGTAAATGTGGTGCATGGAAAAAACAAAGATAAAACACATTGATTTTTTTCAGATTATAATAGTTCTGGTTTTAAAAATTTGCCTTGCATCCCTTAAGAACTTTAGAAAGATCTTAGTAACCAGCTAGTGTGGTCAGCAGGATTGCTTTCTGCTCCACTGCCATTTCTTTCCCCTTTCCTGGCCTAATCTATTATAATTTACATTATTTTACGTGTCCAGAACCAACTCTATGCCACTTTTCTAATAGCTCTACCTTCAACTTCCAAATGCTAGAGCACCTGTCTTCTTACAGTTCTAAGCCCTTCTGGTCTTTGCTTCCACCATTATTGTATTGCCAGCTCAGCTCCTTAATCCTGTTTATGTATATCCACCTGAGGTGAGTTTTTCTTGTTCTTTTCCTTTCCTGTCCAGCCACTCAGTATCCCATTCCATGCCAGGAACCACCATCATTTGATGGAGTCAACCATCCTTTCTTACCTAGAGTTTTTTCCTACTGTCAGGAAGTCTTGCACAGTTGAAATCAGCTCTCGTATGAAGGAGATCTTCTTGACACTATCACAAATATAGGGAAAGGTTTTTGGCAATCTCTCCAACCAATAAGAGGGACATAGGGGGAGAAGAAATAACATTTTGTCATTGAGAATGGCAGGAAATGGATTTGGACATCTCTTCTAATGGCAGGGATTATGTAGGGAGAGTTCATGAGTCATGCATCCTTTTTTACCATTGGAACTCTTATTAAACTATAATATGCCAAAAACATGTGGATAGGTTTTGGTAGCTAATTTTGGCAGCTGATGTCCCTGAAACACGACTTGGAACACAATGTCTTAGGGAAATATGCTTATAAATTGACTTACAAACAAGCTTTGGGGATGTAACCTTGCTATAGGCTGAACTGTGTTCCCCCAAAATGAATATGTTGAAGCCCTAACCCTTATGTGATTGAATTTGATAGGGCTTTTAGGAGGCAATTAAGGTTAAATGAGGTCATAAGGGTGGGGTTCTAATTCAGTAGGGTTGGTGGCAACCTAAGAAGAAGAAGAGAGAGATCAGTCTCTCTCCATGTGCACTCACTGAGGAAAGGCCATGTCAGGACATAGTGAGAAGGCAACCATCTGCAAGCTGGGAAGAGAAATAAACCAGACATTAGATTGGCTGGCACCTTTATCTTGGATTTCTAGCCTCCAGAACTGTAAGAAATAAATTTCTGTTGTTTAAGCCACCCAGTGTATGTATTTTGTTGTGGCAGCTCAAGCTAAGAAAACCTTGTTCATACATTCAGAATTAAATACAATTACTCATTTATGAATAGATTATACCTACAAAACTTACCACTATTACTACTTAGTTATAAGTTAAATGTACATAAAATATAGGTTAAAGTAGTATTTAGAGAAATGTTTTTTATGTTTAAATACAAGCAAATAAATGAATGATAAATCCCATAGATTCCTAAATAGAACCTGTTTAAGGGTAAGCCTAAATTTTGGATGTGGTCAAAACTTCAAGCATCCATTGAGCATCTGTGTGCCTGGCACTAATCAATAACCATATCCTTATTTTTTTTTACATCTTTATTGGATTATAATTGCTTTACAATGTTGTGTTAGTTTCTGCTGTATAACAAAGAGAATCAGCTATACATATACATATATCCCCATATCTCCTCCTTCATGTGTCTCCCTCCCACCCTCCCCATCCCACCCCTCTAGGTGGTCACAAAGCACCGAGCTGATCTCTCTGTGCTATGCGGCTGCTTCCCACTAGCTATCTGTTTTACATCTGGTAGTGTATATATGTCCATGCCACTCTCTCACTTCTTCCCACCTCCCTTCCCCCTCCCCCTGTCCTCAAGTCCATTCTCTACGTCTTTGTCTTTATTTCTGTTCTGCCCCTAGGTTCTTCAGAACCATTTTCTTTTTTTTTAGATTCCATATATATGTGTTAGCATACGGTATTTTTCTCTTTCTGACTTACTTC
>NC_041218.1:73683556-73696672 GCF_002837175.3 Physeter macrocephalus
GGATTGCTGGGTCGTATGGTAGTTCTATTTTTAGTTTTTAAAGGAACCTCCATACTGTTCTCCATAGTGGCTGTATCAATTTACATTCCCACCAACAGTGCAAGAGGGTTCCCTTTTCTCCACACCCTCTCCAGCATTTATTGTTTGTAGATTTTTGATGATGGCGATTCTGACTGGTGTGAAGTGATACCTCATTGTGGTTTTGATTTCCATTTCTCTAATAATCAGTGATGTTGAGAATCCTTTCATGTGTTTGTCGGCAATCAGTATATCTTCTTTGGAGAAATGTCTGTTTAGTTCTTCTGCCCATTTTTTGGATTGGGTTGTTTGGGGTTTTTTTTTGATATTCAGCTGCATGAGCTGCTTGTTAATTTTGGAGATTAATCCCTTGTCAGTTGTTTCATTTGCAAATATTTTCTCCCATTCTGAGGGGTTTTTTTCATCTTCTTTATGTTTTCCTTTGCTGTGCAAAAGCTTTTAAGCTTTATTAGGTCCCATTCGTTTATTTTTGTTTTCATTTCAATTTCTCTAGGAGTGGATCAAAGAGGATCTTCTTGCTAATTGTTCTGCCTGTGTTTTCCTCTAAGAGTTTTATGGTGTCGGGCCTTACATTTAGGTCTTTAATTCATTTTGAGGTTTTTTTTGTGTACGGTGTTAGGGAGTGTCCAAATTTCATTCTTTTACATGTAGCTGTCCAGTTTTCCCAGCACCACTTATTGAAGAGGCTGTCTTTTCTCCATTGTATATTCTTTTTTTTTTTTTTTCGTGGTACGCGGGCCTCTCACTGTTGTGGCCTCTCCCGTTGCGGAGCACAGGCTCTGGACGCACAGGCTCAGTGGCCATGGCTCACGGGCCCAGCCGCCCCGCGGCATGTGGGATCTTCCCGCCCGGGGCACGAGCCCGTGTTCCCTGCATCGGCAGGCGGATTCTCAACCACTGCGCCACCAGGGAAGCCCTCTCCATTTTATATTCTTGCCTCCTTTATCAAAGATAAGGTGACCATATGTGCGTGGGTTTATCTCTGGGTTTATTTCTGTCCTGTTCCATTGATCTATATTTCTGTTTTTGTGCCAGTACCATACTGTCTTGATTACTGTAGCTTTGTAGTATAGTCTGAAGTCCAGGAGCCTGATTCCTCTAGCTCCGTTTTTCTTTCTCAAAATGCTTTGGCTATTCGGGGTCTTTTGTGTTTCCTTACAAATTGTGAAGTTTTTTGTTCTAGTTCTGTGAAAAATGCCATTGGTAGTTTGATAGGGATTTCATTGAATCTGTAGATTGCTTTAGGTAGTAGAGTCATTTTCACAATGTTGATTCTTCCAATCCAAGAACATGGTCTATCTCTCCATCTGTTTGTATCATTCTTAATTTCTTTCATCAGTGTCTTATAGTTTTCTGTGTACAGGTCTTTTGTGTCCTTAGGTAGGTTTATTCCTCTGTATTTTATTCTTTTTGTTGCAGTGGTAAATGAGAGTGTTTCCTTAATTTCTCTTTCAGATTTTTCATCATTAGTGTATAGGAATGCAAGAGATTTCTGTGCATGAATTTTGTATCCTTCTACTTTACCAAATTCATTGATGAACTCTACTAGTTTTCTGGTAGCATCTTTAGGATTCTCTATGTATAGTATCATGTCATCTGCAAACAGTGACAGCTTTACTTCTTTTTCTCCAATTTGGTTTCCTTTTATTTCTTTTTCTGACTGGTGTGAGGTGATACCTCACTGTACTTTTGATTTGCATTTCTCTAATAATTAGTGATGTTGAGCATCATTTTATGTGCCTCTTGGCCATCTGTCTGTCTTCTTTGGAGAAAGGTCTATTTAGATCTTACACCCATTTTTTGATTGGGTTGTTTGGTTTTTTTTGATATTGAGCTGCATGAGCTGTTTGTATATTTTGGAGATTAATCCCTTGTCCGTCACTTCATTTGCAAATATTTTCTTCCATTCTGAGGGCTATCTTTTTGTTTTGTTTATGCTTTACTTTGCTGTGCAGAAGCTTTTAAGTTTTTAGATCCCATTTGTTTATTTTTATTTTCATTACTTCTGGGGGTAGATCAAAAAAGATCTTGCTGAAATTTATGTGAAACAGTGTTCTGCCTATGTTTTCCTCTAGGAGTATTATAGTGTATGGCCTTACATTTAGGTCATTTATCCATTTTGAACTTTATTTTTGTATATGGTGTTAGGGAGTGTTCTGATTTCATTCTTTTACATGTCACTGTCCAGTTTTCCCAGCACTACTTACTGAAGAGATTGCCTTTTCTCCATTGTATATTCTTGCCTCCTTTGTCATAGATTAGGTGACCATAGGTGTGTGGGTTTATCTCTGGGCTTTCTATCCTGATCCACTATTCTATATTTCTGTTTTGTGCCAGTACCGAACTGTTTTGATGACCATAGCTTTGTAATATAGCCTGAAGTCAGGGAGCCTGATGCCTCCAGCTCCATTTTTCTTTCTCAAGATTGCTTTAGCTATTCAGGGTCTTTTGTGTTTCCATACAAATTGTAAAATTTTTTCTTCCAATTCTGGGGAAAATGCCATTGGTAATTTGATAGGGATTACATTGAATCTGTAGATTGCTTTGAGTAGTTTAGTCATTTTGACAATATCGATTCTTCCAATCCAACAATGTGATATATCTTTCCATCTGTCTGTGTCATCTTTTATTTCTTTCATCAGTGTCTTATAGTTTACTGAGTACAGGTCTTCTTTCTCCTTAGATAGGTTTATTCCTAGGTATTTTATTCTCTTTGATGTAATGGTAACTGGGATTGTTTCCTTGTTTTCTCTTTCTGATCTTTCATTGTTAGTGTGTAGGAATGCAAGAGATTTTTGTGTATTAATTTTGTATCCTGCAACTTTACCAGATTCTTTGATGAGCTCTAGTAGTTTTCTGGTAACATCTTTAGGATTTTCTATGTATAGTATCATGTCATCTGCAAACAGTGACAGTTTTACTTCTTCTTTTCCAATTTGGATTCCTTTTATTTCTTCTTCTTCTCTGTGCCATAGCTAGGACTTCCAAATCTATGTTGAATAATAGTGGTGAGGGTGGACATCCTTGTCTTATTCCTGGTCTTAGAGGAAATGCTTTCAGTTTTTCACTATTGAGAATGTTATTTGCTGTGGGTTTGTTGTATATGGCCTTTATGATGTTGAGGTAGGTTCCCTCTAATCCCACTTTCTGGAGAGTTTTTATCATAAATGGGTGTTGAATTTTGTCAAAAGCTTTTTTTGCATCTGTTGAGTTGACCATATTGTTTTTATTCTTCAGTTTGTTAATGTGGTGTATCACATTGATTGATTTGCGTATATGGAAGAATCTTTGCATCCCTGCGGTAAACCCCACTTGATTGTGGTTTATTATCCTTTTAATGTGTTGTTGGATTCTGTTTGCTAGTAGTTTGTTGAGGATTTTTACGTCTATGTTCGGCCCACGGGCCCAGCCGCTCCGCGGCATGCGGGATCCTCCCAGACCGGGGCGCGAACCCGGCTCCCCTGCATTGGCAGGCGGACGCGCAACCACTGCGCCACCAGGGAAGCCCCCGGCCTGTAGTTTTTTTTTGTGATATCTTTGTATGGTTTTGGTATCTGCGTGATGGTGGCCTCATAGAATGAGGTTGGCATTGTTCGTTCCTCTGCAGTTTTTTTGGAAGAGTCAGGAGGATAGGTGTTAACTCTTCTCTAAATGTTTTATAGAATTCTCCTGTGAAGTCATCTGGTCCTAGACTTCTGTTTGTTGGAAGTTTTAAAATCATAGTTTCAATTTCAGTACTCGTGATTGGTCTTTTCATATTGTCTATTTCTTCCTGGTTCAGTCTTGGAAGGTTGTACCTTTCTAAGAATTTGTGCGTTTCTTCTAGGTTGTCCATTTTATTGGTGTATAGTAGTTTGTAGTAGTGTCTTATGATGCTTTGTATTTTTGTGATGTCAGTTGTAACTTCTCCATTTTCATTTCTAATTTTATTTTATTTTATTATTTATTTATTTATTTATTTGTGGTATGCGGGCCTCCCTCTGTTGTGGCCTCTCCTGTTGCGGAGCACAGGCTCCGGACGCACAGGCCCAGCGGCCATGGCTCACGGGCCCAGCCGCTCCGCGGCATGTGGGATCCTCTCAGACCGGGGCGCGACCCCGGTTCCCCTGCATCGGCAGGCGGACCCGCAACCACTGCGCCACCAGGGAAGCCCCATTTCTAATTTTATTGATTTGAGTTCTCTCCCTTCTTTTCTTGATGAGTCTGTCTGAAGGTTTATCAATTTTGTTTTTCTTCTCAAAGAACCAGCTTCTAGTTTTCTTTTGGGGTTTATTGATTTGTTTTATGTTTGCTTGCCCCCCCAATAATTTTAAATCTGAAGAATGAGGACTTTCTATGGCACCTGTAGCTATGTAATGGTTGAAAATTGGTTTAAAAGTATCCAACACAATGTAAATGTTGGTTTTTATTTTTTAGCTTGAACAACCATTTTCCTGAAGGCTGTATCCTCATGAAGCTCAAATAACTACTTACTTACAGTGGTTTAGTAAAAAAATAAAACTCTCAATTAGAGGGTAAATGATTAGGTTCTAGGGTTCATTTGATGATTTCTTTACTTTTTAGTTGATAGTGTTGACCATGATGGTGTTGACTATGACATGGGCTGAATGTTCTTAGAAAGTAAGTGTTATTTCAGTAGTACGGTAGAAAGGCATGTGTTGTCAGGGTCAGAGCTCTGTGTGAGGGTCCTCAGACTTGCTGTGTAGCCTCTCTAAGCCACAGTATGTTCATTCAGTAACCACTTATTAGGCCTCAACTCTGTGTTAGGCATTACAAAAATGAGTGTAACAGCTGAAATAGTAGTAGCTAACAGTTGCGTATCACGTACTCATTTAATCCTCCCCAACCTCATATGCAGATGGCAGTTTAAAAAGCTGCTGTTTCATTGGTAAGAGAATCAAAGCACAGAGTTGTTAATTAATTGATTGCCCATTGTCATTCACCTTTTAGTGGTGAAGTCATAATTTCACCTCGACAGTTTATTTAATTCCAGAATCTTCTCTCTTTACCACTTTGCTGTTGTTGAGAGAATCTTAATATTCTATTTATTTATTTAGTGTTCTCATTTATTATGTATTTACTCATTGTTCTTAACAGAATTTAAGTTGTTAAGGCTCTCATGAGAAAAAGCATGTGAAAATGCTTAGGAAACTGCTTAGTGCGTTGTGAATGAGTTATTATTTATTGTGTTGGTTCCCTGTCATTAGGCCTCTTCACTTTAGTTCTTCTTTTGAAAAAAAATCTGTATTTTGTGTCAGAGTTCCCTTCTTTGAGCCATTTGAGAAGTCTTGATATTTGCACAGTCACAAATTTTTTAATTGCATTTCCCAGTGCTCCAACTGTGTCCTAAAATAAGAGACTTCTACAGCTTGATACTGTTATTTTTTTATATTATGACATATTTATACATTAAAAATATGTAACATATATGACAATTATAAACCACTACTATTGCACTTTTCTTGTCCTTGTTGTAAATGTTCTCTTTATGTGTGCACAAAAAAGAGTAAACAGCTTTTTATAAAGGTAAATCCAGAATATTGGTTCATGCTTTGTTTTGATAATAATGTTCTCTAGTATAGGAGCAACCATATATTTTAATGGCCTATCTAATTTTAATAATACTAGTTTGCACTAAGACTAGCTGCCAAACTGTACTAAATGTTAAGCTTCTACTTTGAAAGTCAAATCTCTCCTTGCAGTTGAGTGTTGAGAATATTTTAAGTGTGAGGACCGTACACTCCCTCCATTTAGTTGGAGAATCTGAACTGCGGTTGCTCCTTCCTACTCACTGACTGCTACTGCTACCTGCCTAATAATTGTTTTTGGCTCCCCATAAACCTGCAGCCAAAAGGATATTTGAATTTTCCCCCTCTAGCACTTGCAAATCCAATTTTTATGTATAGCTAAGTGCTCTTAGCTTTTACTCTATCTACTACTGGGGCCTGGTTTCTAGCAAGCCTGTAGCTACGCCAGATCTGGCCTATGTAATGCTGTTTGTAATGAGAAATCTAAACAGGGAATGGCAGTGAGGCATGGCAGGAATGTGTTTCCATTGGAGAAGTCAGTGTAGAGAAAAAGTATAAGCAAAGCCGTGTGCAGAAGGCCTTTTCAGCTGGCCAAGACGGAAGACTAATGTTATTGTACATAGGCTGTTACTGTGCCAGCCCTTCCTCACAAATTTGCTTTCTCTCTCTCTCTCCCCTCTCCTGAACTCCCTTCCTCCCCCCTCCCTCTTTCATCTACTCCTTCTCCTTCTCTCCCTCTCTCTTCTGCGGGCTCTGCTCACTGTTTGCTCAGGTGGACAGTGACACCATTTGGAATGAGCTGCACTCGTCCGGTGCTGCACGCATGGCTGTTGGCTGTGTCATCGAGCTGGCTTCCAAAGTGGCCTCAGGAGAGCTGAAGGTGAGGTCTGGATTGTATTAAGTGTGGGAAATCCAGAGAAGACGCTGAAACAGAGATGTTGTTGTTTGGGAATTGTGGGGAGTGTGGTGTGGTAATAAAAGGAAAGGGGTGGACGGAAGAGGGCAAAGAGATGGCCACTAAGGTGTGATAATAACTAGTGTGTAGGTAGGTAGTAGCTGATCGCGCTCCCAGGGTCTTCCTCTCCTTGGGGAAACTCTGCGGTTAGGGCACTCTGGTGTATTTTTAAGAGCATAGAAATGGTGAGTAAAGCTATGGTCCAGGTTAAAAATACCCAGTATATACATACCAGTCATGCCCTCCTGGGATTCTCTTTTGAAGCGACATAAAACATATGATTACTGAGTACTGTGTATAAGCTCAGAATACCACCCAGAGAGAAGGGGGTGGGGGTTGGGAGAAAGGTAAATATCAGATGGGAAGGATTGGGAGGAAGAAGGAAATTGTTGACTAGAAGGGTAATGATCCAGAGTATGTTTTTCCATGAAAGAACTTCAGAAATGAACTACGCTTTATTGTTCTTTTCTTTTTACGGTCTCTTCTTTTCTACATGATGTGAAAAGAACAATGTCCAAACCCCAACGTTTCCCAGTCTAAACAATTTATAAAAGCCAGAGACCTGACAGACGTTGACATTTTATTTGGTATTTTAACAGTGCTATTTAAAGGTATACCATGTGCATCTTGAATGCAGTTGCCCCAATAAACTTTGTTGGTGCTAACATAGCTTTTTAATGCACTGGTTCACACATTTCATAATGAAATCTGGGCAGTGATTGATTTGGTATTTTTAGCAATTGTGGAGCTTAGGGGAAATATATTGTAACCAACAATATAGGCACTGTGAGTTTTGTTCATCTAAAATAAAATCTAATTAGGATTATTTTTCTTTATGCCTAATGAATTTTTATTCAATTATACCTGACTATTTCACTTGTGATTAAAAATGCAGGGTAGGAATGTGCACTTTACAACGCATTGTCTGCCCCAGAAGTCTTTGCTCTAACTCTTTAAGTCAAAACCTACAGAAATAGCATTATGATAAGGTGGGCTATATTTAAAAAAAAAAAAAATATATATATATATATATATATATATATATATATGTGCCTCATGTTAAGTTGACACGATCAACATTAGGATATTAATTGCTCATCTCAGGATATTTCTTAGGCCTTTAATGTGGTGCTTAATACTCAGTCTTTACCTTTGATAACGAGCTATTGAAAAGAAGAAAGGAATCAGCCTTATGGAGAGGTTTTGGCTCTCTCCCAGTAGCACTTGAGGAATAATTCTTCCTGTTTGAATATGTCACTTGTAGCACTAGAATCAATTGACATTTTAAAAGAAGTATTTGAGAGTCTTATTTTCAAAAGAATTCAAATGACAGACAATAGCCAGGCCACAATATTATAATTTTTAAAAGATTATGCTGGCACAGACCCACTTAATAAAAAGCAAAAATGATTGTTAGCATTCCACAGTTTCTAATTGTTTTGATTTTGTTGAAGTTTAATCAATAATTCTGAAACCTTCTCAAGTAGAATGCCCACATATTACACTCAAAATCATCATTGCTCTTAACCTCACAGAGTGCAGAATTGCCAAATGTATGTGTGAAGAGTGTTGAACAAAAACCTAATTATATTTTTTAGGAGGTAGTCATTTAAAATAGCCAATTACAAACAGAGTGTCAACAATATATATTATGGACATGCTGACCACCAGCTGTACTAACTAACATTGGCTGTTTATGTTAAGATCAAGGATTCATACAAATGCTTTTCCTCCTCTTGGTTGAGAAATCAGCAAATATGATTAAAAAAGAGAAGAATAGGGAAAAAGAGCCAGCATAAAAATCAAGAAACATTGATCCAGGCTCTGCCACTTAAATGCTGTGTCACTTGTGGCAGATCACTTAATATCTCTGGGCCTCGGTATCTCGTTCCACAAAATCAGTAGGGTAGAATTGATAATGTTGAAGGTTGTACCTGGTTTTGACATTCTGAGCTATTTGCAAATGAGAAGTGCATCTGGTTATCAGTTATATACACCATGACATACCAAATAGTAGATATTCCACAACTGATTTCACCTTCCTTTGCTGAATATTCCAGGCAGTGTAGCTGGTTTATCTTTCTGATTGTTAGCCCAAAGTAAAAGTCCAAGACAGGCAGGACCATAACAAATGGACTAGTGCTGACAGACCAAGAGACTGAATCCTTTTGTTGCTAATAATTTGATGAGGCCTGTGGGAATGCCACTGTAGATAGCCAAGAATTGTGGTAGATAGCCATGTTCAGGGACCTCTAGCTAACCAAAAATGTTACTCAGTGTCTACCTGTTCCAGACTCCAGTATGACTGGGCAGGTACACCTGCTGGCCAGGAGCATTAACACTCATGGCTTTGGAGTCACTTCATTCAGATCTAGGAAGAAAATAGGGAAGCTTATTTGAGAATACTGGTAAGTTATCCTCTGATGAGAGATGTGAACAAAGAAAACTTTAGTGTTTTGTTTATCATTTTCTGCATCTACATTCAGTTCTCACATATTCTACCTCTTTCTCCCAGTAAATCTATAACTTGAAACAGCAATGACATATTGAAAGACTGCATTTTGTGAGTCTGCACTCATTTTGCTTGGAAATTAGAGAAAAATTAAGAGCTTTAGTTCAAATAGGGTGGGCCTGGATGGGGTGCTGAACTGAGAGGTTCGAGATAGCTGGAGGGAGGTCACCAAACTTGTAGGGGATGGAGGACTTAGGAGATAAGAAGGGCACCCAAACAAGGAAAATGCCAAAGGCAAATTTAATTACCTGGAATTTTTCCTTGATATTGAGCTTGATCATGATTGTTCCCCTAACTTTTGACAGGTTCTGTCCTTTCTTCACCTGCAGATACTAATGGGCTAAAGGAATTAGAGGTATAATCCAGGCACAGGGAGTGGGTCTCATGTTGATGCTTAAACTGAGCGTGTGCAGCAAACTACAGCAGTAAGTGGGTGTATTTTTTGCACAGCATGGACATGCTCAGTGGAGTTCAGTGGAAATTATGGGGACTTTCAGGTTTTCCAGGTTTTTAATAAGATATTTTAAAAAAACCTGCAAGTGGAAATTTCTCAAACCTACAAATACCCAAGTTGGCTATTTCTCAGAATCTAGAACTAGGGAACATAAATATTCTGGAAATGCTGACATGTTTGATGTATTGGAAACTATAATTGGAAGAATAGTTATCTCAAAATGGTTTTATTGTTCTGAAGGTCATTTAAGGAAGTATGTCTAGAAATAGAAATATATTTAAAAGATGAGCATTTTTCAAGTTCTAAATATTCAATATTTCATTCAAAAAATGGTGCCAAATATCATGTTGTACACCTTAAAGTATATAGTTTTTATTTGTCAGTTATGCCTCAGTATATGTGGAAAAAAAATGATTCAACAGTTATCTTGTTTTACTGTAAGAATGCTCTTTGATGCTATTTTGGCAATGCTGTAATTTCATTAAAAAGTAAAAATTGCTTTAGTTGTCTGGAAATTTTTGTCAAGAAAATTCCCAGCTGATTATCTGAAAAATGTATGGATTTCTTTACTGTTTGAATGGATATTGTGTGTCATGTTGCTAATAATACCTGTCATTCATTAAGTATCTACTATAGGTTGCACAGTTTACGTGTAATTTGTCATTATTCTCACAAGGTCCACCAAAAGTAAGTACCACCAATAGGATACTAGCTCAGAGACATCAAGTAACTTTTTAAGATCCTGCACACAGTTTAATAAATGGCAAAGCCTGTAAGTGTCACAATCCTCTCTTCTCTTTCAACACTTTATAAGGAATTTCTTGTAGAAGTAGCACAAATATGTAAGAAAAAAGGGGTTAAAGCTATCTTTTTTAAATAGTCTAGATTTTCCTTTTTATTACTCTAAAACATTTAATACATACAGAAAAATAAGGAGTTACATTAATAACTTACAAGTCATCATAATATGGTTGGATGTGAGCCCTTCATCCAACTAAAGAAATAGTAATGTGCTAACACTATTAAAGTTCTTTCAGTATTTATCTCATTCCTATCTTTTGACCCAGGAGTAATTATTAATCTGTTGTAGTTTTAAATTTATTCCTTTCCCTTTAATAGTGTTAACCATATGTTGTAGATCTTTATAAAAAATGGAATCTTTTTGAATGTGTTATTCCTCAGATTTCTCTCCCCCAACTTAAAATCATGTTATGAGGATTTATCCTATTTACATAGCTGTGATTTATTCGTTTTCCTTGTACATCATAATTTGTTTATTCATTCTTCTGTTGGACAGTATAGTTGTTTCCAGGCTTTTGCTCTTTTGATCAGTGCTGCTGTGAACACTCTTGAACTATGACAGAACTAAGAGTAAAATGGTAAGCTCCTAGTATAGAAATATAATAAATTTCAGAGAGTAATGCAAGGTAGAATTCTGAAGTCATTTTGCCACAGTGACATCAGCAAAAATAACAGTTTAAACCTCTGAAAATTCTTCGCTCCATGAAATCAGTGATGAAACTGGCAAAATTTATCAGAATTAATTTTTTAAAATCTTTTGTTGGAGTATAGTTGCTTTACAATGTTGTGTTAGTTTCTGCTGTACAGCAAAGTGAATCGGCCACACATATACGTGTATCCCCTCTTCCTTGGATTTCCTCTTGGATTTCCTTGGATTTCTTCCTTGGATTTCCTTCCAATTTAGGTCACCACAGAGCACTGAGTAGAGTTCCCTGTGCTATACAGTCTGTTCTCATTAGTTATCTATTTTATACATAGTAGTGTATATATGTCAATCCCAATCTCCCAATCCCTCCCACCTCCCTTCCCCCCTTGGTATCCATATGTTTGTTCTCTATGTCTGTGTCTCTATTTCTGCTTTGCAGATAAGTTCATCTATACTATTTTTCTAGATTCCACATATATGCATTAATATATGGTAGTTGTTTTTCTGACTTAATTCACTCTGTATGACAGTCTCTAGGTCCATCCACGTCTCTACAGATGACCCAATTTCGTTCCTTTTTATGGCTGAGTAATATTCCATTGTATATATGTACCACATCTTCTTTATCCATTCCTCTGTTGATTGATATTTAGGTTGCTTCCATATCCTGTCTATTGTAAATATTGCTGCAGTGAACATTGGGGTGCATGTATCTTTTGAATTATTGTTTTCTCTGGGTATATGCCGAGGAGTGGGATTGTGGGTCATATGGTAGTTCTATTTTTAGTTTTTTAAGGAACCTCCATACCATTCTCCATAGTGGCTGTACCAATTTACATTCCCACCAACAGTGTAAGAGGGTTCCCTTTTCTCCACGCCCTCTCCAGCATTTATTGTTTGTAGATATTTGGGGGATGGCCATTCTGACTGGTGTGAGGTGATACCTCATTGTAGTTTTGATTTGTATTTCTCTAATAATTAGTGATGTTGAGCATCTTTTCATGTGTTTGTTGGCCATCTGTATGTCTTCTTTGGAGAAATGTCTATTTAGGTCTTCTGCCCATTTTTTAATTGGGTTGTTTGTTTTTTTTTATGCTGAGCTGCATGAGCTGTTTGTATATTTTGGAGATTAATCCCTTGTCAGTTGCTTCATCTGCAAATATTTTCTCCCATTCTAAGGATTATCTTTTCCTCTTGTTTATGGTTCCCTTTGCTGTGCAAAAGCTTTTAAGTTTAATTAGGTCCCATTTATTTTTGCTTTTATTTTCATTACTCTAGGCAGTGGGTCAAAAAAGATCTTGCTGTGCTTTATGTCAAAGGGTGTTCTGCCTATGTTTTCCTCTAGGAGCTTTATAGTGTCTGGCCTTACATTTAGGTCTCGAATCCATTTTGAGTTTATTTTTGTGTATGGTGTTAGGGAATGTTCTAATTTCATTCTTTTACATGTAGCTCTCCAGTTTTCCCAGCACCACTTATTGAAGAGATTGTCTTTTCTCCATTCTGTATTCTTGCCTCCTTTGTCATAGATTAGGTTACCATAGGTGCTTGGATTTATCTCTGGGCTTTCTACTCTGTTCCATTGATCTATATTTCTTCTTTTGTGCCGTCTATCATAGTGTCTTGATGACTGTAGTTTTGCAGTATAGTCTGAAGTCAGGGAGCCTGATTCCTCCAGCTCCATTTTTCTTTCTTAAGATTGTTTTGGCTATTCGGAGTCTTTTGTGTTTCCATGCAAATTGTAAAATTTTTTTTTCTAATTCTGTGAAAAATGCCATTGGTAATTTGATAGGAAAAAAAGAAAATTACAGACCAACATCACTGATGAACATAGACACAAAAATCCTCAACAAAATACTAGCAAACATAATCCAACAACATATTAAAAGGATCATACATCATTATCAAGTGGGATTTATCCCAGGGATGCAAGTATTCTTCAATATACGCAAATCAATCAGCGTGACACACCACACTAACAAATTGAAGAATAAAAACCATATGATCATCTCAATAGATGCAGAAAAAGCTTTTGACAAAATTCAACACCCATTTATGACAAAAACTCTTCAGAAAGTGGGCATAGAGGGAAGCTACCTCAACATAATAAAGGCCATATGTGACAAACCTGTAGCAAGCATCATTCTCAATGGTGAAAAACTGAAAGCATTTCCTCTAAGATCA
>NC_041218.1:73701807-73705687 GCF_002837175.3 Physeter macrocephalus
TGTCTTTTCTCCATTCTGTATTCTTGCCTCCTTTGTCATAGATTAGGTTACCATAGGTGCTTGGATTTATCTCTGGGCTTTCTACTCTGTTCCATTGATCTATATTTCTTCTTTTGTGCCGTCTATCATAGTGTCTTGATGACTGTAGTTTTGCAGTATAGTCTGAAGTCAGGGAGCCTGATTCCTCCAGCTCCATTTTTCTTTCTTAAGATTGTTTTGGCTATTCGGAGTCTTTTGTGTTTCCATGCAAATTGTAAAATTTTTTTTTCTAATTCTGTGAAAAATGCCATTGGTAATTTGATAGGAAAAAAAGAAAATTACAGACCAACATCACTGATGAACATAGACACAAAAATCCTCAACAAAATACTAGCAAACATAATCCAACAACATATTAAAAGGATCATACATCATTATCAAGTGGGATTTATCCCAGGGATGCAAGTATTCTTCAATATACGCAAATCAATCAGCGTGACACACCACACTAACAAATTGAAGAATAAAAACCATATGATCATCTCAATAGATGCAGAAAAAGCTTTTGACAAAATTCAACACCCATTTATGACAAAAACTCTTCAGAAAGTGGGCATAGAGGGAAGCTACCTCAACATAATAAAGGCCATATGTGACAAACCTGTAGCAAGCATCATTCTCAATGGTGAAAAACTGAAAGCATTTCCTCTAAGATCAAGAACAAGACAAGGATGTCCACTCTCTCCACTATTATTCAGCATAGTTTTGGAAGCACTAGTCATGGCAGAGAAGAAAAAGAAATAAAAGGAATCCAAATTGGAAAAGAAGAGTAAAACTGTCACTGTTTGCAGATGGCATGATATTGTACATAGAAAATCATAAAGATGCCACCACAAAACCAGTAGAGCTCATCAGTGAATTTGGTAAGGTTGCAGGATACAATCTCTTGCATTCCTATACACTAACAATGAAAAATCAGAAAGAGAAATTAAGGAAACAGTTCCATTTACCATTGCAACAAAAAGAATAAACTACCTAGGAATAAACCTACCTAGAGAGGAAAATGACCTGTACTCAGAAAACTAAGATACTGATGAAAGAAATCAAAGACAACACAAACAGATGGAGAGATTTGCCATGTTCATGGATAGGGAGAATCAATACTGTGAAAATCGCTGTAGTACCCAAAGCAATCTACAGATTCAGTGCAAATCCCTATCAAATTACCAATGGCATTTTTCACAGAATTAGAATTAATTATTTAAAAAACCCAGGAAATTAACCAAAAGCTTGTAACATCTCAGGAAGCATGTATTCAAAAGAAAACTGGCTAAATCTTCATGAGAACAGTGAACTTTGTGGTGTTTTAATTCACCCTTTCTCATTTAACCCTTTCCAGTTCCCCAGTAGTCTTATTCCCAATGAAAACCAATAATTTAGCAGTCTCCAGACAGGGCAGAATGGGGTTGAAGCTTCTTCAAAGCCTCATTCCCAGAAAATTTTCATTATTTGGCCTGTCTGGGCCTTCAGTACAAGTCCCCAGTTACAAAGTTGTCTTTATTTGTTTGGACTTAGAGTGAAAAGCCATTCCTCAGAAGCACTTGTTGAAAAAAATCAAAGGTAATTGATTAACTTATGTCTGCCTGAAGTGGTGGACAACAGTAGAGAAAACAACAAACTAACCAAAAGCTTCCAGAAAAAACTGGGGAATGAGATGTGCATAAGCGCTATGACAAGCCCAGTCAGACTCCTAAGAATCTAGAAGACCATGTGTCTGATAGGGCTGTGTGCATACTCAGGGCTATGTTCACACCACACTCAGGAAAGACTGAAAGGCCCTAAAGTTTCATCTCAAGCTGACTTTGAGGCTCTGCTCAAACCAGAAGTAAAGGCCAAGGAAGAGCTGTCAGATCTCTGACCCAGTATTGAAAGTGTGTCTAACACACATGGGCAGGGCCCCTTATAAAAGGCTGGGGACTATTGGTTCCAGGCATTTAAGGAAATCTCTATCTGATTATTAACTGACCAACCACTGAATTAAGCAAAGACTTCAGTCCCACACTGAACATAGAATACAGTCTTTATAGAATTAGTTCAGAAGAATCAACAAGCAAACAAAGCAACAATGACAAACCCTAGGGAGTGGTAAAAATCTGATTTCCAGAATTGTCATATTTTATTGCTTAAAATTCCCAGTTTGCTACATAATATTATGAGAGATGCAAAGAAACACATGAATTCACATGAAGAAATAATGAGCATCAGTAAAAGTAACTACATAAATAAATACAATTGATAGTATAATTGTATTTTTTGTTTGTAACTCTTATTCTCTCACATTTAAAAGACAACTGCATAAAACAATAACCATAAATCAGTGTATAAAGATGTAGTTTGTATAACAGTAGCAGCATGAAGTAGGGGATTGGGAATGGAGCTATATAATAGCAAAACAAAGTTTTTGGATACTGTTAAAATGTGGCTCATGCCTGAACTAGATTGTTAAAAGTTAAGATGCTAATTATAATCCACTGGACAACAGGCAAGAAAATAACTCAAAAATATATTAAAAGAAATGACTAGGAAATTAAAATGCTGCAGTAGAGAATATCTATTTAACTTAAAAGAAGACAATGTAATGGAGGAGTTGAGGAACAAAAAAAGGTGACATATAGAGAACAAATACCTAAGTCATTGTGCCAATTTCAAACCCCACCAACAGCACTTAAGAATTTCCAGGGCTCTCCACTTTTGTCTGTATTTGGCATTTTCAGATTTTTTTAATGTTTGCAAATCTTACATGAAAATATGCTATCACAAATCATAAGGAAAATGCAAATTAAAACCACAATGAGATGTCACCTCAAATCTGTCAGAATGGCAACAAATAATGAATGTTGGTGAGGATGTGGAGAAGAGGGAACCCACGTACACTGTTGGTGGGAATGTAAATTGGTACAGCAACTATGGAAAACAGTATGGAGGTTCCTCAAAAAATTAAAAATGGAACTACCATAGGATCCAGCAGTTCTACTCCTGGGTATATATTCAAAAAAGCAAAAACACTAAATCAAAAAGATACATTGAACCCTACCTATGTTCATAGCAGCATTATTTACAATAGCCAAGATATGGAAATAACCTAACTGTCCATCAACAGGTGAATGGATAAAGAAAATGTGGTATATATACACAATGGCATATTACTCAGCCGTAAAAATGAATGAAATTTTGCCATTTGCACCAATGTGGGTGGGGCTGGAGGATATCATGCTTAGTGAAGTAAGTTAGAGAAAGGCAAATACTATATGCTTTCACTTGTTTTTGGAATCTAAAAAAAATCAAACAAGTAAATATAACAAAACAGAAACAGACTCACAGATACAGAAAATAAACTAGTGTTTACCAGTGGGGACAGGAGCCAAACAAGGGAAGGAGATTAAGAGGTACAAACTCCTAGGTATAAAGTATAAGGATATATTGTGCAGCATAGGTATTATAGCCAATATTTTATGATAACTTTATTTATTTTTGTAAATTGGAATATGATTGCTTTATAATGTTGTGTTAGTTTCTGCAGTACAGTGAAGTGAATCAGCTATATGTATAACCATATCCCCTCCCTCTTGGACCTCCCTCCCCCCCATCCCACCCATCTAAGTCATCACAGAGCACCGAGCTGAGCTCCCTGTGCTATACAGCAGGTTCCCACTAGCTATCTAGTTTACACATGGTAGTGTATTTATGTAAAACCTAATCTCCCAATTTGTCCCACCCTCTCTTTCCCCTTCGAGTCCATACGTCCATTCTCTGCATCTGTGCCTCTATTCCTGCCCTGCAAATAGGTTCATCTGTACCATTTTTCTAGATTCCACATATATGCATTAATATATGATATTTG
>NC_041218.1:73705864-73733637 GCF_002837175.3 Physeter macrocephalus
ATGACTCAATTTCGTTCCTGTTTATGGCTGAGTAATATTCCATTGTATATATGTACCACATCTTCATTATCCATTCATTTGTCATTGGACATTTAGGTTGTTTCCATGTCCTGGCTATTGTAAATAGTGCTGCAGTGAACATTTGGGTACATATGTCCTTTTGAATTATGGTTTTCTCAGGGTGCATGCCCAGTAGTGGGATTGCTGGGTCATATGGTACTTCTATTTTTAGATTTTTAAGGAACCTCCATACTGTTCTCCATAGTGACTGTATTAATTTACATTCCCACCAACAGTGCAAAAGCGTTCTCCTGGGCTTCCCTGGTGGCGCAGTGGTTGAGAGTCCGCCTGCCAATGCAGGGGACATGGGTTTGTGCTCCAGTCCGGGAAGATCCCACATGCCGCAGAGTGGCTAGGCCCATGAGCCATGGCCACTGAGCCTGCACTTCCAGAGCCTGTGCTCCACAACGGGAGAGGCCACAACAGTGAGAGGCCCGTGTACCGCAAAAAAAAAAAAAAAAAAAAAAAAAGATTCTCTTTTCTCCACACCCTCTCCAGCATTTATTGTTTGTTTGTAGCTTTTTTGATGATGGCCATTCTGACTGATGTGAGGTGATACCTCATTGTAGTTTTGATTTGCATTTCTTTAATAATTAGTGCTATTGAGCATCTTTTCATGTGCCTCTTGGCTATCTGTATGTCTTCTTTGGTGAAATGTCTGTTTAGGTCTTCTGCCCATTTTTTAATTGGGTTGTTTGTTTTTTTGATATCGAGCTCCATGAACTGTTTGTATATTTTGGAGATTAATTCTTTCTCCATTGCTTCATTTGCAAATGTTTTCTTTCCTTTTGAGGTAGAGGCCCGTGTACCGCAAAAAAAAAAAAAAAAAAAAAAAAAAAGATTCTCTTTTCTCCACACCCTCTCCAGCATTTATTGTTTGTTTGTAGCTTTTTTGATGATGGCCATTCTGACTGATGTGAGGTGATACCTCATTGTAGTTTTGATTTGCATTTCTTTAATAATTAGTGCTATTGAGCATCTTTTCATGTGCCTCTTGGCTATCTGTATGTCTTCTTTGGTGAAATGTCTGTTTAGGTCTTCTGCCCATTTTTTAATTGGGTTGTTTGTTTTTTTGATATCGAGCTCCATGAACTGTTTGTATATTTTGGAGATTAATTCTTTCTCCATTGCTTCATTTGCAAATGTTTTCTTTCCTTTTGAGGGTTTTCTTTTTGTCTTGTTTATGGTTTCCTTTGCTGTGCAAAAGCTTTTAAGTTTGATTAAGTCCCCTTTGTTTATTTCTGGTTTTATTTTCATTATTGTTAGAGGTGGGTCAAAAAAGAACTTGCTGTGATTTATGTCAAAGAGTGTTTTTCCTGTGTTTTCCTCTTAAGAGTTTTATGGTGTCTGGTCTTACATTTAGGTCTTTTATCCATTGAGTTTATTTTTGTGTACGGTGTTAGGGAGTGTTCTAATTTCATTCTTTTACATGTAGCTGTCCAGCTTTCCCAGCACCACTTATTGAAAAGGCTGTCTTTTCTCCATTGTAAGTTCTTGCCTCCTTTGTCATAAATTACATGACCATATGTGTGTGGGTTTATCTCTGGGCTTTCTGTCCTGTACCATTGATCTGTATTTCTGTTTTTGTGCCAGTACCATACTGTCTTGATTACTGTAGCCTTGTAGTATAGTCTGAAGTCTGGGAGCCTGATTACTCCAGCTCCGTTTTTCTTTCTCAAGCCTGCTTTGGCTATTCGGGGTCTTTTGTGTTTCCATACAAATTGTAAAATTTTGTGTTCTAATTTCGTGAAGAATGCCATTGGTAGTTAGATAGAGATTGCATTGAATCTGTAGATTGCTTTGGGTAGTATAGTTATTTTCACAATATTGATTCTTCCAATCCAATAACATGGTATATTTTTCCATCTGCTTATGTCATCTTTGATTTCTTTCATCAGTTTTATATTTTTATGAGTACAAGTCTTGCCTCCTTATGCAGGTTTATTCCTAGGTATTTTATTCTTTTTGTTGCGATGGTAAATGAGATTGTTTCCTTAATTTCTCCTTCTGATTTTTTGTTGTTAGTGTATAGGAATGCCAGAGATTTCTGTGCATTAATTTTGTATCCTGCAACTTTACCAAATTCATTGATGAGCTCTAGTAGTTTTGTATTGGCATATTCAGGATTTTTAATGTATAATATCATGTCATCAGCAAACAGTGACAGTTTTACTTCTTTTCCAATTTGGATTCCTTTTATTTCTTTTTCTTCTCTGACTGTTGTGGCTAGGACTTCCAAACTATGTTGAATAAGAGTAGCAAGAGTGGACATCTTTGTCTTGTTCCTGATCTTAGAGGAAATGCTTTCAGTTTTTCACTATTGAGAATGATATTTGCTTTGGGTTTGTCATATATGGCCTTTATTATGTTGATCTAGGTTCCCTCTCTGCCCATTTTCTGGAGAGTTTTTATCATAAACGGGTGAGAAAGCTTTTGTCAAAAGCTTTCTCTGCATCTATTGAGATGATCATATGGTTTTTATTCTTCAATTTGTTAGTGTTGTTTATCACATTGATTGATTTGCGTATATTGAAGAATCCTTGCATTTGTAGGATAAATCCCACTTTATCATGATGTGTGATCCTTTTAATATGTTGTTGGATTCTGTTTGCTAGTATTTTGTTCAGGATTTTTGTGTCTATGTTCATCAGTGATATTGGTCTATAATTTTCTTTTCTTGTGATATCTTTGTCAGATTTTGGAATCAGGGTGATGGTGGCCTCGTAGAAAAAATTGGGGAGTGTTCCTCCCTCTGCAGTTTTTTGGAAGAGTTTAAGAAGGATAGATGTTAACTCTTCTCTAAATGTTTGATAGAATTCGCCTGTGATGCCATCTGGCCCAAGACTTCTTTTGTTGGAAGATTTTTAATTACAATTTCAATTTCATTACTTATGATAAGTCTGCTTTATTTTCTAATTCTTCCTGGTTTAGTCTTGGAAAATTGTACCTTACCAAGAATTTTTTTATTTCTTCATGGTTGTCTATTTTATTGGCATATACTTGTTTGTAGTAGTCTCTTTTAATCCTTTGTATTTCTGCAGTGTCAGTTGTGATTTCTCCTTTTTCATTTCTCATTTTATTGATTTTCATCCTCTCCCCCTGCCTTTTTTTTTTTGGATGAGTCTGGCTAAAGTTTTGTCAATTTTGTTTATCTTCTCAAAGAACCAACTTTTAGTTTTATTGATCTTTGCTATTTTCTTCATTTCTATTTCATTTATTTCTGCTCTGATCTTTATGATTTATTTCTTTCTACTGAGTTTAGGTTTTCTTTGTTCTTCTTTCTCTAGTTTCTTTACGTGTAAGTTTAGATTGTTTACTTGAGATTTTTCTTGTTTCTTGAGGTGAGCTTCAATTGCTATAAACTTCCCTCTTAGAACTGCTTTTGCTGGGTCTTGCTGCTAAGATGAGGACCTCTGGGAGGCCTCACTCTGACGCATATTCCCTGGGGTCTGAGGTTCTCTGTTAGTCCAGTAGTTGCGACTTGGACCTCCTACCACAGGAGATCAGGTTGGACCCCTGGCTTGTGAACCAAGATCCCGCAAGCTGCGCATGGTGGCAGAAAAAAAATAGGAGCAGAACAATAACAAAGAGTAAAAAATAAAATAGGATTAGAACACTAACAGATATGGTAGAAAAAATTAAAATATAGATGAAACAACAACCAGAAGGTAAAACAGAACCACAATAGCATAAAAGAGAAAAGAAAAAAAAAAAAGAAAAGCTAGAAAAGGCCTTGGCTGTGGGGGGTGGGGTTTAGGCAGGGGCTGGGTTTTGGCTCTGGGCAGTGCCTATGTTTAGGACCCACAGGGCCGGAAAATTTCCTTGGCGAGGGGGGCATGGGGCTTAGGCTCAACACAGCAGGAGGGGCCCAGGAGTGCCTCTGGCCTTGGAGGGCGTAGGACCAGGTCCAGGATCCCAGCAGGCTCCCTCAGCCAAAGTGGTCCTCTCCCTCTTTTTCTTATGAGTCTGGCTAATGGTTTATCAATTTTGTTTATCTTTTCAAAGAACCAGCTTTTAGTTTTATTGATCTTTGCTATTGTTTTCTTTGTTTCTATTTCATTTATTTCTGCTCTGATCATTATGATTTCTTTCCTTCTGCTAACTTTGGGTTTTGTTTGTTCTCCTTTCTCTAGTTCTTTACGTGTAAGTTTAGATTGTTTACTTGAGATTTTTCTTGTTTCTTGAGGTGAGCTTCAATTGCTATAAACTTCCCTCTTAGAACTGCTTTTGCTGGGTCTTGCTGCTAAGATGAGGACCTCTGGGAGGCCTCACTCTGACGCATATTCCCTGGGGTCTGAGGTTCTCTGTTAGTCCAGTAGTTGCGACTTGGACCTCCTACCACAGGAGATCAGGTTGGACCCCTGGCTTGTGAACCAAGATCCCGCAAGCTGCGCATGGTGGCAGAAAAAAAATAGGAGCAGAACAATAACAAAGAGTAAAAAATAAAATAGGATTAGAACACTAACAGATATGGTAGAAAAAATTAAAATATAGATGAAACAACAACCAGAAGGTAAAACAGAACCACAATAGCATAAAAGAGAAAAGAAAAAAAAAAAAGAAAAGCTAGAAAAGGCCTTGGCTGTGGGGGGTGGGGTTTAGGCAGGGGCTGGGTTTTGGCTCTGGGCAGTGCCTATGTTTAGGACCCACAGGGCCGGAAAATTTCCTTGGCGAGGGGGGCATGGGGCTTAGGCTCAACACAGCAGGAGGGGCCCAGGAGTGCCTCTGGCCTTGGAGGGCGTAGGACCAGGTCCAGGATCCCAGCAGGCTCCCTCAGCCAAAGTGGTCAGGGGAAATGCTAGGCACGTTTCCCCCACCTCATCCTCTGATCTGGGCGGGTCCCTCCCCATTGGTCTCTCTTCTTCTTCCCCACCCTCCCTCCTATGCCCCTAGGACCCCTGTGGCTGGAGGGGGCCCTGGAAGGCATGGGACCAGACCCTCAAGCCCAACAGGCTTCCCAAGGCCGAGTGGGCAGGGGAAGTGCCCAGGGCACTTGGTTCTGGAGGGTGCCCCCCCACCGTCCAACTCTCCTCTTCTCCCCCCGCCTCCCTCTTATGCCCCTAGGATCATTGTGGCCCAGAGGGGGCCTCGGAGGGCTGGGGTTCCGGCCCGGGAGCCCAGCAAGCTTCCCGGAGCCGAGTGGGTGGGGGAAACGCCCGCCACGCCTCTCTTGATCTTCCGGTCCTGGAGGGTCCCCCCCAACCCTCTGCCTCTCCTCCTTTTCCTCCCTCCTACCTCCCACACCCCTAGGACCCATGAGGCCAGAGGGGACCCTGGAGATCGGAGGACCAGGCCCGGGATCCCAGCAGGCTTCCCAGGGCAACTGGACTGGGGAAATCCTAGGTGCACCGCCCCCTGATCCTACAAACCTCCACAGGTTCCCTCGAGGTGTGGGAACCCCTCCCCTCTCCCAGCCACCCCTCAGGGGTGCCAGTCGTGTCCATCCTCCACTTCTCTACCCCCTCACTCCCCCCCACATCCTACCCGGTTGCTCTGGGGTTCCTCCTGTCTCCTTGGGCATCGAGGTCTCCCACCAGTGTCCAGCAGGTGCCCTAACTGTGGGAAGACACGAACTCCACATCCTCCCATGCCACCATCTTGACTCTGCCCCATGATAACTTTAAATGGAGTATAATCTATAAAATCTTGAAACACTATGTTGTACACTTGAAATTAATATAGTATTGTGAATCAAATATACTTCAAAAAATAAAAATAAAAATATTTTAAACATATTTTTACGTATTTATAAATTTAAAATATATGTATTTATAAATTTTAAATAAATAATAAATATTTTAAAATAAAATAAATGTTTTCCAACCTTGTAGGTATAAAATGTCACCTTATAATGAACCTCTGTTATTAGATATGGACAAAATAAGATCGTTATATCCTTCTTAAACCTTTTATTAATATTTGCGCCTTATCTCAAGTAAACCCTTTTGTCCTCAGTTATATTTGTATGATATTAATATAGCATTCTTAGTTTTTTTTCTTTCCTAGTATTTGCCTAGTTCATTACTTACCATCGCTTTACTTGCAGAGTTTGTCTTTGCTATATACGAGGTCTATCTCTTATAAATAGCTTAAGGCTGGATTTTGCTTTCTAATCTGATGGTATATTTTAACTGAGGAGTTGAATTTATTTCCATTTATTATGGTCAATAGTATACATAAATGTATTTCTGTCACAGTTTGTTTTTTTCTTTGTCCTACCATTGTGTGCACCCTTTCTTTCACTCACCCCTGTTTTCTTTTCAATTGAAATGTCTCATTCTATGTTACGTCTAATTTTTAAAACATACACAAATTATTTGTATTATTTTAGTAATTATCATTTAAAAATTTAACCTATTTAAGAAATCTTAAGCTTAATTACTTTATTCTCGTCACTAACAACACAGGAACTTTAGAATGTTTTAAAGGCAATTATCCTGTCCTAATTTTATGATATTATGGTATAGTACTTTAGCTTTATCTCTTTTGTAAAAGTAATATCAGCAGTGAGACATTATTAAACTGTTTATATCATCAGTGTTTCATTTTACTTTCCCACATATTTACCATTTTCCTTATTCAACATTTATCTTTGTATCTGAAACTTCCATTTCTTGTTTTCTTTCTTCCAGCACATTTTTAGAAGTTTCTTTAGTGACAGTTTTTCAGTTTTTGTTTATCTATGATATCTTTTTGCCCCCATTCTTGAAAGATAGTTCTGTTAAGTACACAGAGTTGACAGTTTCTCTCAGCACTTTGAAGATCCTCCATGCTTTTCTGGCTTCCAGTTTTGATGTGTAAAATAGCAGTTACCAATCTAATTATTATTTCTTATAGATATTGTGTCTTTTCTCTCTGATTGCTTCTAATGTCTTCTTTTGACTTTGATATTTGTATTTTGCTTTCCATGTGTCTAATAGTGGATTTTACTGATTCAAAATTGTTTAAAATATATATTAACAAAACTAAAGTTTAATGTAACTTTTGGATACATTACATATAAATCCTTACATTATCCTTACATTTATACATATAAATCCTTATATTTTCCCTGTAAGGATACACTGTGATAAGTCACCTGCATCAGACTAAAAGTAACCTTGCTGATTTCAGTCATTAATTATTCATTTATAAAACAAATATGTGTAGAGCGTATTTTCAGGTGAAAATTAGTACTATGGAGAAAGAACAAAGCATAAAAAAGAATTAGAGCGAGACTGAGGGAGAGGGCTACCTCTGTTAGTTTTTGTTGTCAAGAAGGCCTTAAAGATTGTTAAGGAGAGATTTGAGGTAAATGAAGTAAGGGAAGAATCATATAGAGAAGTGGGAAAGAGTAGTCCAGACAAGGGAAAAAGCAAATGCAGAATCTCTCTTGTAGAGTGGACTAAATAAGTCTTGACATGTTTAAGGAACTGCAAGGAGGCCTGTGTGTCTGGAGTTATCTGCAGAGGGGCTAGCAAGAGAAGATGTTAGAGAGATAGTCAAGAGCCAGATAATAGGTTGCGTGCATGCACACGAACACACACACACACACACACAATTATTTAGCATACACATATATGCATATGTAGGTACCATTAAAAACTAAGAGTGTATTTCTAGCATAGAGAATAAGGATAGCGATTACATTTTTAAACTTCTGATTATAGATAAAGAAACTGAATTGCCATTTCAAATACATTTTGCCATCAATTTGGCCTTCCTTAAAATTTTATACTATTTTCTAACCTAAAATTGTACATCAAATAAGGTATGAAATGGAATATTTGTGTTGACCCCAATTTTGACCAAGGTCCCAAGCTGAGGACAATCGATGTTAATTATGTATGATAGACACCTCTTCAATGGATTCATTAAAAGATAGTCAAATAAGCCTGCAGTTATCTTACCTAATCCAGTTTATATACCAGAAGACTAGATAAGAGAGATGTGATTGATGGAAGATTCTTTAAAAGGAATTTAAGTATTTTGGCTATTTTGCTCTGTTCCCTTCTTTGCTTTCCCCAACATAAACCAAATGGTGAAGGAGTCCAAGGAAATTGCTTATGTCTGAAAATGGGAGGAGTGGCTTTTCAGTCCTTAGCTTGATACACAGTGAGTTACAGAAATTTGTAGGATCATTCTAGACTCCTACCAAGGTGGGGCATGAAAGAGTTCACTAGGGGGACTGATATATGTATCAGGAGTTTGGGAGCTGTATAAAGATAGAAGAATGTCCAAGCTTGTCACCTAGAGAGGGCAAAGTAGAGAGCTGGCTGAAACTGCCATGTGGGTAAGTTGAAGAGAGGCGGGTGAGCAGCTGTAGTGAAACTCACACCGTTGGTAGGGCAAGGACTTTAAGGACTTTTTTTCCTTGTGGACCAGTCGACACTTCGGATGAAAGCCAGATCTGAATCATCTTAGAAGTATCTCACCAAAGAGGTCTACCTTTCAAGACAAAAGGCCCTCAGGAGAATATGACTGGAGATGTTTGAAAAAGCTGATGAGGGCTTGTAAGGTCAACCAATGAGTGTATTGCCCACATTAGTGAACTTTGCAGACTGGAGGTCACTGACTGTCTCTGAAGAACTTGTGAGTGCTCCCGTTGGAAGAGGGACAGCGTTGGATCTGCCATGACAGAGGGCATTTGAGGAATCCATAGAGATCTCCAAATTACACTGCTAATCCAAAGTCTTCATCCTTTTTATTCTTCCCACTCTCCACAGCTGAAAGATCCATAAGCACAGCATGAAGGTAGTAGAGCAAGAAAGGAAAAAAATATAAACCGTAGGGCCTTCTCCCACAGCACACATAGATTTTCACCCACTGCTGGTCCCTGATTCTGTGGGTCAGCAGGTCAGTGGGGAAACACTCTCAATTAGATGTGACATTAAAGAGTTTAACATTAAAGAGTTTAGACTGAACTGGACTTTTTAATATCTAAATATGAGAGTGTTCCTATACCTGAAAGTGATCTGAAAAGCTTTGGAGTATATCAGATAAAAACTAAAGAAAGGTTAGTGCTGGGAGAGAAATAATGCCATTTCCTTTCAATAACATTCCTAATTTAACCCTAATATATGGGTGTGTTAGATTTCTATTGCTGCTGTAACACATTACCACAAATTTATTGGCTTAAGACAACACTAATTTATTATTTTCAGTCCTAGAGGTCAGAAGAACTCTACAGGTCTCACTGCAGCCCAGCTAACACCTTGATTTTAGCCCAGTGAGGCCTGTACACTTCTCCAGCTTAATCAGGTTTTGGCTGAATTCATTTCCATTTGGTTGTGGAGACCATGTGGTCCCCACTTGCTGACAAGCTATCAGCTGGGGGCTGCTGTCAGCCTCTACAGGCCTTTCTCCGTTCTTTGCACATAGCCCCTATGTGTCAAAGCCAGCAAGAGGGCCTAGAACCCTTCTCAAGCTGTCATTTTTGTGAACTTTTTCTATTATTGCAACTCTCTCTAACCCTTTAAGAATGCATATAATTTGAATGGGACCACCTATATAATGCTGAGTACCTTTTCCATCTTAAAGTCTGTCACGGTAATCATATCTGCAGTCATAGCTTTTGTCATTGAAGGTAATAGTCACAGATTCTGGGAATTAGGAGGTAGACATTTTTGGGTGACATGCCTTCCACAAACAGTTACTCAAAATTCAAAGTAGATTCCTTCTTTAATGTTCTCACTGTATATGGCTGTAAGCTATTTAGTAATCACTTGAGTTTTTTCAAAAATAGATAATATAATTTATTTTTTAATCAATGTATAGTGTACATTGAATTGAGTGTACAGATTTTCAAGCATATGAGGTCGTTTGACAAATGTCTATACCTGAGTACCACCACAAATTATCTGATATTTAAATCACCCCAGAAAGTTTGCTCATGCCCTTTGGTCATTTTCCCGCTCAGGCAAACACTGATCTCATTTTTCTGATAGTCACCTAATTTTTCCTATTATGGAACTTTATATCCGTGGCAGTATATAGTATGTAGAAATTTCTGTGTGACTTCTTTCACTTAATATAATGTTTTTGACATACATCCATTCTATTGAATGCATCATTTAGCTTATTAACTTTTATTGCTTAGCAGTATTCTATTTTTATTTCAATTTTCTTTAAGATACAAACAATATAATTTCCCCTTAGTTTAAAAATTAAAGTTTCTACACTCTTAAAAAACTAGTGATGATTTTAAATGGTAGGAGCTATTAACTCCTACCTATTGGTGGTTGCTGACTTACCTCATTAAAAGTTAATCTGCTGCCAAATTGTAAATTAATTTTTTATTGAGGTATAGTTGATGTACAATATTATATAAGTTTCAGGTGTACAACATAGTCACAATTTTTAAAGGTTATATTCCATTTATAGTTATTATAAAATATTGGCTATATTCCCTGTGTTGTACTGTATATCCTTGTAGCTTATTTATATTGTACATAGTAGTTTGTACCTCTTAATCCCTTACTCCTACCTTGTCCCTCTCTCCTTCCCTCTCCCCACTGGTAACTGCTAATTTGTCCTCTCTTTCTGTGAGTCTGCTTCTTTTTGTTATATTCACTAGTTTGTTGTATTTTTAGATTTCCCATACAAGTGAAATCTAAACATACAGTGAAAACATACAGTATTTGTCTTTCTCTGTACGACTTATTTCACTTAGCCTAATACCCTCCAAGTCCATGTATGTTGCTGCAAATGGCATAATTTCACTTTTTATGGCTGAGTAATTTTCCATTGTGTGTGTGTGTGTGTGTGTGTGTGTGTGTGTGTGTATTCCACATTTTCTTTATCCATTCATCTGTTTCTGGACACTAAGGTTGCTTCCATATCTTGGCAATTGTAAATAATGCTGCTATGAACATATGAACATTGGGGTGCATATACTTTTTCAAATTAGTGTTTTTATTTTTTCAGATAAATACCCAGGAGTGAAGTTGCTGGGTCATATGGTAGTTCTATTTTTAGGTTTTTGAGAAACTCCCATACCGTTTTCCATAGAGGTTGCACCAATTTATGTTCCCATCAATAGTGTACGAGGCGAGGGTTCCCTTTTCTTTACATCCTCGCCAACATTTCTTATTTGTGGTATTTTTGATGATAGCCATTCTGACAGGTGTGAGGTGATATCTCATTGTAGTTTTAATTTGCATTTCTCTGATGATTAATAAGCAGTATTCTGTTTTATGAATATTAGGCAATTTGTTAATTCATTCCAGTTTTGGACTATTATGAATAAAACTGCAATGCAGATATTTTTCAAAGTCTCTTTTTAGGTGTATGTTTTTATTTCTCATTGTTAAATGCCTAGGACAGAAATAATTGTTATAGGGTAAGTGTACGTGTAGCTTTATAAGAAAATGATAAACTGTTCTCCGAAGTAATTACTATTTTATCTATAGAATCTGTAGTTTTGTCATTGCTCTCATTCCTGAGAGTGGAAATTTGTGTCTTCTTTCTTTTTTTCTGATGAGCATGGCTAGAAGTTTATCAATTTTATTGATTTTCTCAAAGAGCCAGCCTTTGGTTTCATTCATATTCTTTATTTTCTTTTTCACTGATTTGACCTTTATTATTTCCTTTTTTCTGCTTACACAGGGTTTTATTTGCTTTTCTTTTTCTAGTTTTTTAAGGTGGAAGCTGAGTTCACAGACTTGAGACTTTTCTTTTTTTCCCAATAGGCATTTAGTGCTAGAAATTCCTTTGTTATTACTTTAATAAAAATTGTATATATTTAAGGTATACTAGATGATGATTTTATATACATATACACAGTGAAATGATTGCTACAGTCCATACAGTTAAGGTAATTAACATTGATTTTGGGTTTTTTTTTCTAATGGTGAGAGCATTTGAAATGTACTTTCTAAGCAACTTTCCAGTATTCAGAACAGTATTTTTAACTATTTTAAATTTCTTTTAAAATATTACTTCAGCTGCATACTATACATTTTGGCTTGTTGTGTTTTCATTTTCATTATGTTCAAAATATTTTGTAATTTCCCATTTGACTACTTATTTGACATATGAATTATTTGGAAGTGTGTTTCTTAGTGAATGACTCTTTGGGGACTTTTCCAGATATCTTTCTCTAATTGATGTGTGATTTAATTCTACTGGAGCCAGAAAATATACTTTGTATGACTTGAATCATTTTATATTTATTGAGACTCATAACAGTGTAGTTCTCTTTATCTTCCCCTTACCTCTGCATTATTTTATCATATATTTTACTTTTACACATATTAGATATCTCCACAGTAAATTATCATTATTTTTGCTTTAATAGTTGACAGTTTTTAAACAAATTTAAACTGTTTGTATGTGTTTATGTGTGTGTGTGTGTGTGTGTGTGAGAGAGAGAGAGAGAGGGAGAGAAAGGGAGAGAAAGAGAATATGGTATACATATATGATATAAAGATAACTTATAAAATGTCTTTTATATTTGCCCACATATTTAATATTTCTGGTGTTCTGTATTTATTTGGGCAGATCCAGGCTTCCATCTGGTATCATTTCCTTTCAGGCTGAAGAATTTCCTTCAACATTCCTTGTATTGCAGTTCTACTGGCAACTGATTCACTCATCTTTTGTTTATAAGAAAATGTTTTTCTTTTCCTTTCATCTTTGAATGATAATATCATTTGATATAAAATTCTGTGTTGACAGCTATGTCACACTTTAAAGATATCCTTCTGGTATTTTTTCTCTTTCTTGATAATGAGAAATGAGATGTCATTCTTATCATTGACCTCTATAATTTAATGATGTAATGCAACTTTTTTTCTCTCTGTCTTCAAGACTTTTATTTACCTTTGTTTTTTAGTAGTTTTGTGATTACATATACTTTTTTCTGTTTTTATCCTGGATGGAGTTCACTGAGCTTCCTGTATTAGCTGTTTTTGATAAAATTTGGAGAACTTTTAGTTAGTATTTCTTTAAATATTGTATTCTACTGAATTCTCTATATCCTCTGTTTCTTAGAGTCCTATTATATGTTTACTTGATCAGTTCACACCGTCCCACTGGATATTGAGGGTCTGTTCATTTTCGTCAGTCTTTTTTCCTTCTCTGTATGTCTATTTGGCTAATTTCTCTTGACCTATTTTTAAGTTCATTGTCCTTATCTTCTGTTGTGTCTAAGCTGCCACTAATCCCATTCAAATACTTCATTTCCCATTTAGTTCTTCACAGCTTCTAGATCTCTTTTGAAATTCTCTTCTTTACCATTATATCTCTCTTCATCATCTTTTCCCATAGATTCTTTAATATATCTATCATAATTATTTTAACACCATTTTTTAAAGAAATTCTAATTTATGAGTCACTTGTGAGTATGTTTCTATTACCTTATTTTTTACTTGATTATAAGTCTTGTTAGTTTGCTTCTTTGTATGTCTTGTGATATTTGATTATATGCTAGGCATTGTGTTTAAAATCCAGTAGAGGCTACACAGGGCTCGTTTCTCTGGAGTTTAATTCTTTTAAAAATTTATTTGTGTTCAAAGCTCTTCAGTGGTAAAGAAAAGCATATTTTTTTGGTTTATTCACTGATTTATTTTTATTTTTTCAGGACTGAAGTTTTACACATCCTTTTTCGTTCTAATCAGATGTGGACCTCCAAAACAAATATATTTTTGAAAGGATGTTGAAATTCTCTCCTGTTGCAAATTTTCTCTCTCACATTCATAAGGGACAAATGCAGGTGATTAGGATGGGATCATATTGACTTATTTCTCCATTTGGTTTTTCAACATTAATGAAGGAAAGGACAAATATGTTACTGATATACTCTCTGTACATCCACTGAAAATGGCTATCTAAACATCACAGAAAGGGAGAAACCTTGGCAGTTAAATGTTTACTCTTGTGGAAAACTGCCTTGTTCTTGACCTTCTCACCTCCTGTTACAACAAGTGTTCCAACTTTTTCTGAAAGGTCTTAAATAAGCCAACTTTGGACTCATTTATACCTCTGAATAATGGCAAACATAGAAATAGTTAAAAGCTCTTAGAGTAAGTAAAAGGTGAGCCTACCTATTACTCATATTCTTTGCTCAGGAGACAAGACTTGTTGCCTAGTTGGCCTACCTGTAGTGTTCCCACTGCACAATTTGCTTCTTTCTAGGCTTTTATTCTGCCTATCTGCTTTTCTGATGGATAATATTTCAATTCCTAGTTTGCAGTTTTAATTGCCTGCCCCATGGTAATTGAATCTGCCTATTTCCAGTCTTTCCATCTGGTTCTTGGTTTTAGACTGTCCAGATTTCATTACTTGTATGTGGTTTAGCTCATACTGACTAAAAATTGCTACATATTCCTCCAGACTCTATCTACATCTCTCTCCCCTCTAAACCATGCTGAGCTCTTCTCCATCCCTGACACAAACTTTATAATTTTAGTCAAAGTCCTGATGATATTTTTAAAATAACTTAGATGGGAAAGAAAGCTTCCTGAAGTAAATTCCAGTCTCACATTTAGCATTTGCTTGCAAGGTTTTTTACTGCTGTATATTCACCTCAATATTTAAAGTATAGAACAGATAATATGTAAGGGAAAAAAATCTTCCAACTAATTTATGTTTAATCTTTAATAATATTAAATTTGGTAACTGCTGGTTTATGTATAATGCAGATGTTTCCTTTTTTGTTTCAATCTCTGCAAAAGACATTGTTTGGCTTTTTGATACCAGTGTTCAAATCACATGTTTCATACATACTTGGCAAACATAAGTCTTTTACACCTTTGTAATTTTATATGGCAGTAAATTTCATGCACACACACACACACACACACACACACACACACACACACATGAACTTATAAAATGGAAAGTCTGGTCAGTTGAGTTGGTGTTCTTAGTACATAATGCTATATAATTTAATTTCTTTGCTTGAAATTTTGACTCAGTTGTGTAGTTTTGACTGAATTGACCAATTTACTTGTTGGTAGCTATTCTTGTTATAGTTTATGGACATGGAGAATTAGAATTTAATACAAGAAAATTTACAGTTAGAGGAAGAATAATATGGCCAAAGTTAAAAATCGTCTATGTAAAGAACCTAGACATTTTAATAATAGTTATTAAATGTACATTGCTACTCTAAAATTTTTGAAACTTCATATATGTAATTGAATAAATGTATGTATACACCAAAAGATACCAGGAATATTAAATCCGCTGTTGATTGAATGCGAATCTGCTGTAGTAAGATGTGAGTATAATGATAAAAGTGGTATTATCATGGGGCATTTTTTGATACAGTCTTTGTCCTCCAGTGTTATCTGTGCTCAGGTCTTGGTCATTACTATTATCTTACTATTATTATCATATCATACTGTTTTAATTACTAATATTATAATGTCATAATATTGTTTTGTGCTATTACCTTCTTAGAAGGCTGTGATCATCTGTCTTAAAATTTTTTTTCCTGGTTCTTAAAAACAAAAACAAATGTTCTTTTGCCCTAATTCTATTTTTTTCAGACATTTTTCAAACTGAGGTTCTATTTACATGATGAAAAAAATACCTGTTTTTCTTTTTGGTTTTTTTTTTTTTTTTTTGGTCACAGTGGTCCAAAAACCAGTCATGTTTCAAAAAGTTCAGGGAATTGAATTGTTGGGTCTTGTATGAACTGAAACCACTGATTGATAAACTAAACAAATTGCTTTTAGTAGGTTATTATTGCCTTACCAAGACCCACATCCTGATGATTCCCACTCCCCAACAAAAACTTCTTCATAGTGGATCCACTGTTATTATTTTCATACGGGGCTCAACTTAAATTATGTGTAATATAAGCACCATCAAATGCCCTGTCTCCTTTCCACCAGGAGACTGGTTTTTCATGAATGTATTTATTCCTGTCTATAGCCACATCTTTGCCAGGCTCAAGGCTGTAGGCATTATGGGCCACAGATGCCAGGCTTCCTCAGAACTGTTTTCCAGTGCTGTCATCAAGCTCCTTCCTTCAGGGAACAGGGCTGGCAGCTGTGCATATGCTTTGGGGTCTACCATTCAGTTAAACTGCCAATGCTAGGCTGCTGTTTTCCTGGCTCCCTTGAGTTCACTCAAAGAAACAAAATGGTATTCCCATATGTCCCTTATTGTTTTCTTGGCAAATCTCCCTACCTCCTTTAACCTTCCAGATTCTAGTATGTAAGAGACAAACTTTCTTTGTCAAACTTCCTTCCCTCAGACGCTGTAGACTATAATAGCATTGATTCTAAAGCAAACTGTCTTTTTAGAAAGTCTTTTTTGAGGCTGAAGTTGACTAGTTTTAAGGACTATAATAGTGTATTCCAAAAATATGTATCCTGGTGAACTGCAGTTAAAGGCAACCCAAAATGATTTACTAATTTGAATGTCAAATTTTAGAGTTGGTTCAGTTATTATTAGGAGGTACCCATTAACTGAGAGTTCAGGCATTTTGCAGTATAGTGTTTTATCCTCATATTCCTGTTAAATTCCTTCTTTTCAAAAAGAATCACAACACTAGATTTCTAATTTTTGTATAGAGAATTAATAATAAAGGTATTATACAGTACTTATTAGAGACTTGTGAAATTAAGCAGAAGTGGATAAAGTGTAGCATTTGTTTGTAATACGTCCCTAGGATGATATAATTTGATCCACTCTCTCTTTCTGATAAAGACAGGGTATGGCAAACCAACTATTTATGACATTTAATAGACATAATTTTTTTTACTTCTAAATAAGATTTTATTCGCAGAACTTAAAGGTGGGAAGGGGATATAGTCTACTTTCACACTATTGTTGCCATACTATAAATCACGTGGGACTATTTCATTGCAGATAATTAGTGTAGCTGAAGAAAAAGACCTCAGAATACACCCAACGATTCACAGTTACTATTCAGTAGCAACTTTGAATGGGACGGGGTATAGTGCATGTTAAACAACTGACGAGCTGTATCATATCCCTGTCAGTCAGCTCAAGATTGCAGGTTATTTAACAGCTCATTAACAACATTGTTGTCCCTGAGCTGGTCCGGAAAAGTGGACTCTGAGCCAATTGTTGCATAAGTTCCTACAAGGTAAACAGAAGTGGGGGAAGCAAGGCAGGGGAGTGATTATCTGTTTTTCCTTTCTCTGCTCTTGAGTTGGTTTCTGATCTTCTAAATCCCCACATCCATTACCAGAGAGTGATAGGCAAGGAAGGTAGTATTAATTCAGCTTTCATGTATGACCTTCACCTAAAATTTTAACATTCAGTGATATCAACAAAGACACTGTGAACAATTTCTATTGAACAATTTTCAGTTTCTTTAGCCTAAAGAAATGGACTCTCATACAACAATGCTGAGTGTAACCAGCACCATTTTGGATGAGGAAGCAGAGTTGAGTCAAGTTCAAATGAACCATCATAGGTGACCCACAAGGTGCTAGGGAATTCTGATGGATGCTTTTTCCTTATTCAGCTCTACCTAACAGGGGGCAGGGCGTGGGGGATGAGGAATCCTTATAAATGAAGTGCTTACTATAGCAAGATGAGCAGTATTATTTATGTTTTAAATCCATTACAACAGATAGCATTAGCCACCTCCCTCTGCCAAAACAAAAGAACAACAACAAACAAAACAAAACAACAACTGAAAACCCCAAACACATACAACAGACAACACAAATACTTCAAGTAATGATTTTTTAGTAACAAAGTTTTAGTATAATAGGAGAACTTAGGATCTTCTATCCAATTAAATCTTTTAAAAGCATTATGTCTTTACCATGTTTCTGATTTCGTGATCTTTGTGCAACTTAATATAAAGAACCAGAAGTTTCTTACTATACATAATTTTATTAAATGTGTGAAACCAGCTAATGCATGCTTATTTTCATTACTCGTTTGATCTGTCATCAGGTAAAAGACTTGAACACTTGGCAGACACATTTATTGAGATGTTAGAAAGGGCACTTTCAAGCAAATTGATTTGTTAGGAGATAAATTATGCTCTCCTAGTATTGTCATGTAAATTACAGATTCTAGCTGCTTTCAGCTCTTCATTTTACTAGAGCCAAATAGCTTATGTTCTGATATATTTGATAATTATAGTTAGTTTTGAATATCAAAGTAGATTAAAATATCTAACTATTCTTAGAAAAATCAGCCTACATATAGGTAAAGAAATATTTCTTAAAGTCAGTTTCAAAATTGATAATGCATCAGTATAAATCTGGGATAGCTGGGATTTTGGTTTCCAGTGAAATATTTCAAGCACATAAATCATTGCATATGAATTTCCAATTCAGCAAATGTATTGGAAGTAATAATTCAACCATCACAGAGTTTTTCCATGCTCTGCTTGGTTTTGATACATATTATTTCACTGAGGAGTGATACTTTAGTGCATTTAGAAATACTTTGGTGGTAATACTTAGGCATTGGGAGGTAATTACTGAGCTCCAAATTAGTAATGCACTTAAAGAGAAATTTTTAAAATAGAATTGCAATCAACTGGTCTGACATGCTCCATTAGTCTTTGGATAGTAGGCAGTTATATTATACATGAAACATTTTTCTCAGCAGGACAGGTTTCTTTGATTTTGTTCCCAAAATAGAGTTACATTTGAAATATTAAGTAAAAATACAATATTTGATCAACTACTTCTAACAAGGAAACAATCATCTCATCTCTTGTCAGTTTATGACTATCACATAGACATTCTGTACTCTGCTTTGCAGTTATGCTTTTATAAAGAATATAAGTCAAAACTAGTAAGTGGCTAACGGGACTACTGGGTATTACAGGTAGTATTAGTTTAAGCTCTGGTTCATAGCTTAATATCTTTGGAAGTGTATAAATAATCTTTGCTTTTCTCTTTTGGATTGGCTAATTCTGCTATACAACAAGTTATTAACTTTCTACTTCATTCTTTTTTTTTTTTTTTTTTTTTTTTTTTTTCGGTACGCAGGCCTCTCACTGTTGTGGCCTCTCCCGTTGTGGAGCACAGGCTCCAGACGCGCAGGCTCCGTGGCCATGGCTCACGGGCCTAGCCGCTCCGCGGCGTGTGGGATCTCCTGGACCCGGGCACGAACCCGTGTCCCCTGCATCGGCAGGCAGACTCTCAACCACTGCGCCACCAGGGAAGCCCTCTACTTCATTCTTATCAGTGGTGATTAGGCCCTCATTTTCCATGATTTCTGAAACCTAAATTACTCTATATAGGTTGGAATTAGTAATGGTTCTTACTCTCCATTGAATATCTGCTAGACCATGGGGTTGTCAGAGAAATGAAAATATATATTTCTGCTGTCCATGAGGCCATCTTAATAAATGCGACAAGTAAAATGATCAGATTATTTTGTACTTTGCAAATTTTCAGTTCCCATCAGTTCCATGGGAATGAACTGCGCCATGTAGAGGAATTTGAACTTTGGTCACGCTGAGTAGAAAAAAAAAAAGAACCTTTAAAACGGTTCTAGTGATTTGCTTACTGCCTGCCTTTTACCTGCCTGGGGAAGGTTTCACTATGCATATAAGGAATACACAAATAAGTTTGACATTTTAAGAAATTTGAACAGAAAGTACAGATTACATCTGTTACGAAAATAGACTAGTTTTCAATGATTGGATTCCTTTCCATCTCATTCAAATCCATTTTACATATAGACAGTGTCATCGATTCCCTTTCCTGGATGTCACATGGCTATCTATGGTGAGCAAATAGTCTCCTGCATATCCCCATAGGATAACACCAGAGAACACATTCTTCTTCTCTTTAACGAAAGAGAAGCATCAGCAACACTCATCTAAACAACAACAAAATAGCGATGTGAGCACACTCAGTATTTGAAATGTTAATTGTTAGTGTTAGTGATGTTCAAACACTGCCAAAGCTCTATGATTAGTTGTGTTCATGACTGAAGAGAATGTAAAACTTGAAAAGACAGTTTAAAAATTAGATTCTTAAGATAAAAATTACATCACCATTAAATTGTTATAAATCCACAGAAAAGTGCTTTGGCATGCGTTTTCTTAGATTAACTGCTTGGTCTGCGTAACTTTGAGTAAAATATAGAGCAAAGAGTTTTTGCATGGAGTAAAGTAGAAAAATATCCACAATTGTATGGAATAATACGGCATTTGTAGGTTTTACTACTATACTCTGAGATGCTCACAAAATAAAAGAGATTAAGAACATCATACACACTCCAAATTTTGAGAAAACAATATTTCTTCAAAACATGAAAATGGCTATCTATATTATTAGCATTAGATGAGAAAATAATAAACTGAGCCCCTGAATCCTTTATTATGTACAGATTTTCTCATAGTTATACTTTGTGAGGCTAGTAGATTATTGAGGTCTTGGAAAATACAGTTTATTATTTAAAAGGCTCATTGAAAATACTGAAAAATATTCACTGAAGATATATGTTCTTTTTTTATTGGAATATAAAAAAATCAACTATTGGAATATTTTGATTTACAGTGTTGCGTTAGTTTCAGGTGTACAACAAAGGGAATCAGTTATACATATACATATATCCACTTTTATTTTTTTACATTCTTTTCCTGTATAGGTCATTACAGACTATTGAGTAGAGTTCCCTGTGCTATACAGTAGGTCTCTATTAGTTATCTGTTTTATATATAGCAGTGTGTATATATCAATCCCAATCCCCCAGTTTATCCCTCCCCCTTTCCACCCTGGTAACCATTTTGTTTTCTACATTTGTGACTTCGTTTCTGTCTTATAAATAAGTTCATTAGTATCATTTTTTAAATTAGATTCCACATGTGAGTGATATATAGTATCTGTCTTTGACTTACTTCACTCAGTATGATAATCTCTAAGTCCATCCATGTTGCTTCAAATGGCATTATTTTGTTCTTTTTTATGGCTGTGTAATATTCCATTATATATACATGTACCACATCTTTTTTATCCTTTCATCTGTCGCTGGACATTTAGGGTTCCTCCATGTCCTGGCTATTGTAAATAATGCTGCAATGAACATTGGGGTGCATGTATTTTTTCGAATTATGGTTTTATCCAGATACATACCCAAGAGTGGGATTGCTGGATCATATTGTAGTCCTATATTTACTTTTTTAAGGAACCTCCATACTGTTCTCCATAATGGTTGTGCCAATTTACATTCCCACCAACACTGTAGGAGAGTTCCCTTTTTTCCACATTCTCTCCAGCATTTATTGTTTGCAGATTTTTTGATGATGGCCATTCTGACTGGTGTGAGGTGATACCTCATTGTAGTTTTGATTTGCATTTCTCTAATAATTAGTAATGTTGAGCATCTTTTCATGTGCTTTTTGACCATCTGTATGTCTTCTTTGGAGAATTATCTATTTAGGTCTTCCAGTCATTGTTTGATTGGGTTGTTTGGTTTTTTTGATATTGAGCTGCATGAGCTGTTTGTATGTTTTGGAGATTAATCCCTTGTCAGTCGCTTCATTTGCAAATATTTTCTCCCATTCTGAGGGTTGTCTTTTCGTTTTGTTTATGGTTTCCTTTTGCTGTGCAAAAGCTTTTAAGTTTCATTAGGTCCCATTTGTTTATTGTTGTTTTTATTTTTATTACTCTAGGGTGTGGATCAAAAAGATCTTGCTGTGATTTATGTGAGTGTTCTGCTTATGTTCTCCTCTAAGAGTTTTATAGTATCTGGTCTTACACTTAGGTCTTTAATCCATTTTGAGTTTATTTCTGTATATAGTGTTAGAGAGTGTTCTAATTTCATTCGTTTACATGTAGCTGTCCAGTTTTCCCAGCACCACTTATTGAAGAGACTGTCTTTTCTTCATTATATTCTTGCGTCTTTTGTCATACATTAGGTGACCATAGGTGCGTGGGTTTATCTCTGTACATTTTATCCTGTTCCATTGATCTATGTTTCTCTTTTTGTGCCAGTACCATACTGTTTTGATGACTGTAGCTTTGTAGTATAATCTGCAGTCAGGAAGCCTGATTCCTCCAGCTCCATTTTTCTTTCTCAAGATTTCTTTGGCTATTTGGGGTATTTTGTGTTTCATACAAATTGTAGAATATTTGTTCTAATTCTGTGAAAAATGCCGTTGGTAATTTGATTGGGATTGCATTGAATCTACAGATTGCTTTGGGTAGAATAGTCATTTGACAATACTGATTCTTTCAGTCTAAGATTATGGTGTATCTCTCCATCTGTTTGTGTCCTCTTTGATTTCTTTCATCAGCATCTTATACTTTTTTGAATACAGGTATTTTGCCTCCTGAGGTAGGTTTATTCCGAGGCATTTTATTCTTTTTGATGTGATGGTAAATGAGATTGTTTCCTCAGTTTCTTTCTGATCTTTTGTTGTTAGTGTATAGGAATACAAGAGATTTCTGTGTATTAATTTTGTATCCTGCAACTTTACCAAATTCATTGATGAGCTCTTAGTAGTTTTCTGGTAGCATCTTTAGGATTTTCTATGTATAGTATCATGTCATCTGCAAACAGTGACAGTTTTACTTTTTTTCCAATTTGGATTTCTTTTATTTCTTTTTCTTCTCTGATTGCTGTGACCAGAACTTCCAAAACTATGTTGAATAACAGTGGCGAGAATGGACATCCTTGTCTTGTTGCTGATCCCAGAGGAAGTGCTTTCAGTTTTTCACTGTTGAGAATGATGTTAGCTGTGACTTTTTGTCATATATGACTTTTGTTATGATCTTTGTTATGTGCTAGATTCCCTCTATGCCCACCTTCTGGAGAGTTTTTGTCATAAATGGGTGTTGAATTTTGTCCAAAACTTTTTCTACATCTGTTGAGATGATCATATGGTTTTTATTCTTCAGTTTGTTAATGTGGTGTATCATATTGATTGACATGCATGTACGGAGGAATCCTTGCATCCCTGGGATAAATCCCACTTGATCATGGTGTATGATCCTTTTAATGTATTGTTGGATTCTGTTTGCTAGTATTTTGTTGAGGAATTTTGCATCTGTGTTCATCAGTGATACTGGCCTGTATTTTTTGTTTGTGTGGTGTCTTTGTATGGTTTTGGTATGCAGGTGATGGTGGCCTGATAGAATGAGCTTGGGAGTGTTCCTTCCTCTGCAATTTTTCGGAAGAGTTTCAGAAGGATAGGTGTTAGCTCTTCTCTAAATGTTTGATAGAATTCACCTGTGAAGCCATCTGGTCCTGGACTTTTGTTTGTTGGAAGTTTTTTAATCACAATTTCATAGTTCTAGCCTGTGCTCCACAATGGGAGAGACCACAACAGTGAGAGGCCCGCGTACTGCAAAAAACAAAAACAAAAATACATCTACATGTGGAACAACTCCTACAGAACACCTACTGAATACTGGCAGAAGATCTCAGTTTTTCCAAAAGGCAAGAAAATCCCCACATACATGGGTAAGGCAAAAGAAAAAAGAAAAAAACAGACAAAAGAATAGGGATAGGACCTGCACCTGTGGGAGGGAGCTGTGAAGGAGGAAAAGTTTCCACACACTAGAAGCCCCTTCATTGGCAGAGACGGCGGGTGGGGGGTGGGGAAGCTTCGGAGCCATGGAGGAGAGCGCAGTAACAGGGTTGCAGAGGGCATAGTGGAGAGATTCCCACACAGAGGATCACTGCCGACCAGCACTCACCAGCCTGAGAGCCTGTCTGTTCACTTGCCAGGGCGGGTGGGAGGTGGGAGCTGAGGCTCAGGCTTTGGAGTTCAGATCCCAGGGAGAGGACTGGGGATGGCTGCGTGAAGGCAGCCTGAAGAGGGTTAGTGCGCCACCACTAGCCGGGACGGAGTCCGGGAAAAAGTCTGGACCTGCGTAAGAGTCAAGAGACCATTGTTTTGGGGTGTGCGAGGAGAGGGGACTCCTCCCCTGTCTACCCGGAGAAGGCAGAGCACCGCCTAAACGAGCTCCAGAGACTGGCATGAGCCATGGCTATCAGCTCAGACACCACAGATGGGCATGAATTGCCCATCAAGGCTTCACTACAATTATAGTGAATTGCTAACATTGCTGGTGCAATGTAGCAGCATCAAGAAGCCTGTGTGCAAGCACAGGTCGCTCTCCACACCTCCCCGCAACCCCGGGAACCTGTACAGCCCGCCACTGCCAGGGTCCCATGATCCAGGGACAACTTCCCCGGGAGAACACACGGCACGCCTCAGGCTGTTGCAACGTCAAGCCAGCCTCTGCCACTGCAGGCTCACCCCGTATTCTAATTATAACTGCCGTAACCCTACAATCACTCTGGCATGAGTGAGCCAGAGCCCCCTAATCAGCCTCTGCTTTAACCCCATCATCTCTGGGCGGGAACAGAAGCCTGAGGGCAACCTACATGCAGAGGTGGGGCCCAAACCAAAGCTGAACCACAGGAGCTGTGCGAACAAAGAAGAGAAAGGGAAATCTCTCCCAGCAGCCACAGGAGCAGCGGATTAAATCTCCACAATCAACTTGATGTACCCTGTATCTGCGGAATACCTGAATAGACAGTGAATCCTCCGAAAATTGAAGTGGTGGACTTTGGGAGCAACTGTAGACTTGGGGTTTGCTTTCTGCATCTAATTTGTGTTCTGTTTTATGTTTATCTTAGTTTAGTATTTAGGGCTTATTATCATTGGTAGATTTGTTTATTGATTTGGTTGCTCTCGTCATTTTTTAAAAATATGTATATATTTTTTTTCCTTTATCTCTTTTTGTGAGTATGTATGCTTCTTTGTGTGATTTTGTCTGTATAGCTTTGCATTTGCCATTTTTCCTAGGGTTCTGTCTGTCCGTTTTTTTCTCTTTTTTTTGTATATTTTTTACCACTTGTTATCACTGGTGGATTTGTTTTTTGGTTTCGTTGCTCTCTTCTTTCTTTCTTTTTAAAATTATTTTTGTATTACTTTTTTTAATACTATATTTTTTTATTTTTTATTTTAATAACTTATTATTTTACTTTTTTTTTTCTTTTTTTTTTTTCTCCCTTTTTTTCTGAGCCATGTGGCTGCAGGGTCTTGGTGCTCCGGCCGAGTGTCAGGCTTGAGCCTCTGAGGTAGGAGAGCCAAGTTCAGAACATTGGATCACCAGAGACCTCCTGGCCCCACGTAATATCAATTGGCGAGAGCTCTACCAGAGATCTCCGTCTCAACACTAAGACCCAGCTCCACCCAACGGCCAGCAAGCTCCAATGCTGGACACCCCATGCCAAACAACTAGTAAGACAGGAACACAACCACAACCCCACCCACTAGCAGAGAGGCTTCCTGAAATCATAATAAGGTCACAGACATCCCAAAACACACCACTGGATGCAGCCCTGCCCACCATAAAGACAAGATCCAGCCCCACCCCCAGAACACAGGCACCAGTCCCCTCCACCAGGAAGCCTACACAACCCACTGAACCACCCTTACCCACTGGGGGCAGACACCAAAAACAACAGGAACTATGAACCTGCAGCCTGTGAAAAGGAGACCCCAAACACAATAAGTTAAGCAAAATGGGAAGACAGTGAAATATGCAGCATATGAAGGAACAAGGTAAAAACCAAGCATACCAAATGAAGAGGAAATAGGCAGTCTACCTGAAAAAGAATTCGAGGTAGTGATAGTAAGCATGCTCCAAAATCTTTAAAATAGAATGGAGCAAACACAAGAAACGTTTAACAAGGACCTAGAAGAACTAAAGAGCAAACAATGATGAACCACACCATAAATGAAATTAAAAAATTTTCTAGAAGGAATCAATAGCAGAATAACTGATGCAGAAGAACGGATAAGTGACCTGGAAGATAAAATAGTGGAAATAATTACCACGGAGAAGAATAAAGAAAAAAGAATGAAAAGATTTGAGGACAGTCTCAGAGACCTCAGGGACAACATTAAACACACCAACATTTGAATTATAGGGTTCTCAGAAGAAGAAGAGAAAAAAAAAAGGGTCTGAGAAAAGATTTGAAGAGATTATAGTTGAAAATTTCCCTAACATGGGAAAGGAAATAGTCAATCAAGTCCAGGAAGGTCAGAGAGTCCCATACAGGATAAATCCAAGGAGAAATACTTCAAGACACATATTAATCAAACTAACAAAAATTAAATACAAAGAAAAAATATTAAAAGCAGCAAGGGAAAAACAACAAATAACATACAAGGGAATCCCCATAAGGTTAGCAGCTGATCTTTCACCAGAAACTCTGCAAGCCATAAGGGAGTAGCAGGATATATTTAAAGTGATGAAAGGGAAAACCCTACAGCCAAGATTACTCTACCCAGCAAGGATCTCATTCAGAATTAACCAAGTAATTAAAACCTTTACAGACAAGCAAAAGATAAGGGAATTCAGCACCACCAAACCAGCTTTACAACAAATGCTAAAGGAGCTTCTCTAGGCAGGAAACACAAGAGAAGGGAAAGACCTACAAAAACAAACCCAAGACAATTAAGAAAATGGTAATAGAAACATACATATTGATAATTTCCTTACATGTAAATGGAATAAATGCTCCAACCAAAAGACATAGACTGGCTGAATGGATACAAAACCAAGACCCATATATATGCTGTCTACAAGAGACCCACTTCAGACCTAGAGACACATAAACAAACTGCAAGTGAGGGGATGGAAAAAGATATTCCATGCAAATGAAATCAAAAGAAAGCTGGATAGCAATTCTCATATCAGACTAAATAGACTTTAAAATAAAGATTATTACAAGAGACAAAGAAGGATACTACCCAATGATCAATGGATCAATTCAAGAAGAAGATATAACAATTGTAAATATTTATACACACAACATAGGAGCACCTCAATACATGAGGCAAATGCTAACAGCCATAAAAGGGAAAATTGACAGTAACACAATCATAGTAGGGGAAACCCCACTTTCGCCAATGGACAAATCATCCAGAATGAAAATAAATAAGGAAACACAAGCTTCAAATGATACATTAAACAAGTTGGACTTAATTGATATTTATAGGACATTCCATCCAAAAACAACAGAATACACTTTCTTCTCAAGTGCTCATGGAACATTCTCCAGGGTAGATCATATCCTGGGTCACAAATCAAGCCTTGGTCAATTTAAGAAAATAGAAATCATATCAAATATCTTTTCCAACCACAAGACTATGAGACTATCAATTAGAGGGAAAAATCTGTAAAGAATACTAATACATGTAGGCTAAACAATGCCCTACTAATTAACCAAGAGATCACTGAAGAAATCAAGGAGGAAATCAAAAAATACCTAGAGACAAATAACAATGAAAACACGATGACCCAAAACCTATGCGATGCAGCAAAAGCAGTTCTAAGACGGAAGTTTAAACCAATACAATCCCACCTCAAGAAACAAGAAACATCACAAATAAACAACCTAGCCTTACACCTAGAGCAATTAGAGAAAGAACAAAAAAAACCCAAAGTTAGCAGAAGGAAAGAAATCATAAAGATCAGATCAGAAATAAATGAAAAGGAAATGAAGGAAACAATAGCAAAGATCAATAAAACTAAAAGCTGGTTCTTTGAGAAGATAAACAAAATTGATAAACCATTAGCAAGTCTCATCAAGAAAAAAAGGTAGAAGATTCAAATCAATAGAATTAGAAATGAAAAGGGGGAGAAGTAAAAATTGACCCTGCAGAAATGCAAAGAATCATGTGGAATTACTACAAGCAACTCTATGCCAATAAAATGGACAACCAGGAAGAAATGGACCAATTGTTAGAAAAGCACAACCTTCCGAGACTGAACCAGGAAGAAATAGAAAATATAAACACACCA
>NC_041218.1:73733815-73785465 GCF_002837175.3 Physeter macrocephalus
ATCCTTCTCAAACTCTTCCAAAATACAGCAGAGGGAGGAACACTCCCAAACTCATTCTATGAGACTACCATCACCCTGATACCAAAACCAGGCAAATATTTCAGAAAGAAAGATAACTATAGACAAATATCACTGATGAACATAGATGCAAAATCCTCAACAAAATATTAGCAAAGAGAGTCCAACAGCACGTTAAAAGGATCATATACCGGTCATGTGGGGTTTATCCCAGGAATGCAAGGATTCTTCAATATACGCAAATCAATCAATGTGATACACCATATTAACAAACTGAAGAGTAAAACCATATGATAGTAGATGCAGAAAAAGCTTATGACAAAATTCAACACCCATTTACGATAAAAACTATTTAGAAAGTAGGCATAGAGGGAACTTACCTCAACATAATAAAGGCCATATACGACAAACCCACAGCCAGCATCGTTCTCAGTGGTGAAAAACTTAAACCATTTCCACTAAGATCAGGAACAAGACATGGTTGCCCACTCTCACCACTATTATTCAACATAGTTTTGGAAGTTTTAGCCACAGCAAAAAGGAGAAGAAAAAGAGATAAAAGGAATTCAAATCAGAAAAGAAGAAATAAAGCTGTCAGTGTTTTGCAGATGACATGATACTATACATAGAGAATCCTAAAAATGCCACCAGAACACTACCAGAGCTAACAAATGAATTTGGTAGAGTAGCAGGATAGAAAATTAATGTACAGAAATCTCTTTCATTCCTATACACTAATGTTGAAAAATATGAAAGAGAAATTAAGGAAACAGTCCCATTTACCATTGCAAAAAAAAGAATAAAATACCTAGGAATAAACCTATCTAAGGAGACAGAAGACATGTATGCAGAAAACTGTAGACACTGATGACAGAAATTAAAGATGATACAAACAGATGGAGAGATTTACCGTGTTCTTGGATTGTAAGAATCTACATTGTGAAAATGACTATACTACCCAAAGCAATCTACAGATTCAATGCAATCCCTATCAAACTACCAATGGCATTTTTCACAGAACTAGAAAAAATTCCACAGTTTTTGTATGGAAACACAAAAGACCCCAAATAGCCAAAGCAATCTTGAGAAAGAAAAATGGAGTTGGAGGAATCAGGCTCCCTGATTTCAGACTATACTACAAAGCTGCAGTAATCAAGACAGTATGGTACTGGCACAAAAACAGAAATATAGACCAATGGAATAGGATGGAAAGCCCAGAGATAAACCCACGCACTTGTGATCACCTTATCTTTGATAAAGCAGACAAGAATATACAACGGAGAAAAGACAGCCTCTTCAATAAGTGGTGCCGGGAAAACTGGACAGCTACATGTAAATGAAATTAGAGCACTCCCTAACACCATACACAAAAATAAACTCAAAATGGATAAAGACCTAAATGTAAGGCCAGACACTCTGAAACTCTTAGAGGAAAACATAGGCAGAACACTCTTTGGCATAAATCACAGCAAGATCCTTTTTGACCCACCTCCTAGGGAAATGGAAATAAAAACAAAAATAAACAAATGGGACCTAATGAAACTTAAAAGCTTTTGCATAGCAAAGGAAACCATAAACAAGACGAAAAGACCACCTTCAGAATGGGAGAAAAGATTTGCAAATGAAGCAACTGACAAATGATTAATCTGCAAAGTATATAAACAGCTCATGCAGCTCAGTATCAAAAAACAACCAAATCAAAAAATGGGCAGAAGATCTAAATTGACTTTTCTCCAAAGAAGATATACAGATTGCCAACAAACACATGAAAGGATGCTCAACATCACTAATCATTAGAGAAATACAAATCAAAAGTACAATGAGGTATCACCTCACACCGGTCAGAATGGCCATCATCAAAAAAATCTACAAGCAATAAATGCTGAAGAGGATGTGGAGAAAAGAGAACCCTCTTGCACTGTTGGTGGGAATGTAAATTGATACAGTCACTATGGAGAACAGTATGGAGGTTCCTTAAAAAACTAAAAATAGAAGTACCATATGACCCAGCAATCCCACTACTGGGCCTGCACCCTGAGAAAACCATAATTCAAAATAGTCATGTACCACAATGTTCATTGCAGCCCTATTTACAATAGCCAGGACATGGAAGCAACCTAGGTGCCCATGGACACATGAATGGATAAAGAAGATTTGGCCCTTATATACAGTGGAATGTTACTCAGCCATAAAAGGAAACGGAATTGAGTTATTTGTAGTGGGGTTGATGAACCTAGAGTGTGTCATACAGAGTGATGTAAGTCAGAAAGAGAAAAACAAATACCGTATGCTAACTCATATATATGGAATCTAAAAAAAATACCCAGAAACTGCTTCTGATGAACCTAGGGGCAAGACAGGAATAAAGACACAGATGTAGAGAATGGACTTGAGAACAGGGGGAGGGGGAGGTATAAACTGGGAAGAAGTGAAAGAGTAGCATTGACATATATACACTACCAAATGTAAAATAGATAGCTAGTGGGAAGCAGCTGCATAGCACAGGGAGATCAGATCGGTGCTTTGTGACCACCTAGAGAGGTTGGATAGGGAGGGTTGGCGGAGACATAAGAGGGAGGCGATATGGGGATATGTGTATACATATAGCTGATCACTTTGTAATACAGCAGAAACTAATACAACATTGTAAAGCAATTACACTCCAATAAAGATGTTAAAAAATAAATAAATTTTTAAAATGCAAAAAAAAAAAAAGGTGGGCAGAGGCCATATCATTTGTGCAATGTGGTTGGTCTTAAATGCTTGTTCTTAGGTGTCAGAGTGTGTGAGATGGAATCCCAGCTTTCACTTGCTAGACATGAACCTAAAGCAAGTTCTTTAATCTTTCTTTGCCTTCATTTCCTCATTTGTGATATAGGAATAATAATATTATCTGCCCTCATATATTTTTGGATTAAATAAATATCAAATATTGGAGTTTATTATTTATCATATTATTATTTGCATTTGTTATGTATTACATTATAGCATTATAATATAATACTCTTATTTGTCATTTTGTTTTTGTTTATATTAAGAGGAAAAATAAATGTTTTTTATTGTGGTGGCAATAATCTAACAGATGAAATAATTAATGATATTGTAGAGAGAAGGGGAAACTGTAGGTACTATGTCCTTGAATAGGTAAGAGAAGCAGCACAGGGAAATTAATTGCCCTTAGATCTTATTGGGTACTAGTAAATGGATAGAGTTTATTATGGAAGGATGAGGAAATTTTATTCTAATTGCTTCCATTTTATACGTGAAATAAGAAGCAAAGTCATCACAAAGGGTAAAGGGTGAGTAGGGGTTAGTGGAGATTTGAAGAAAGAGAAGAGGGTAGAAATACCATACGAAAGCTTGGAGAGTTAATCGACTAAGGAATATAGTATGATTGCTGGGCATCATAAAGAGCCTACTGAGGTTTCTAATCATGAATTTAAAGGAAGACCAGGCTTGTGGGTTTTATATATGCTTAGGTGCAGGAACAGAGCAGATGCAAGTTGTGTTTAATCAGAGTTACAATTTTACCAGGGGAGTATGTTGAAGGAAGAAAAGGACAAAGTGACTGAAAGTATGTTGTGGACTGAATATTTGTGTCCCCCAAAATTTATATGTTGAAGCTCTAACTCCCCATGTGACCAAATTTAGAGAAAGGGTCTGTGAGGGAATGATAAAGGTTGCATGTTTTCATGAGGGTGGGACCTTAATGCAATAGGGTTGGTGTTCTTATAAGAAGTGGAAGAGACACCATAGTTCTCTCTGTGCTTGTATACATGCACTCAGAGAATGGCCTTGAGTGAGGACTCCAGGGACAAAGGAGATGGATCTGCAAGCCAGGAAGAAACCTCTCAGCAGAAACCGAACCCTCCCAAACCTTAATCTCAACTTCCAGCCCCCAGAACGAAGAGAAATAAATTTACGTTGTTTAAGGCACCCAGCGTGTGGTATTTTATTTTGGGAGCCTAGCAGACCAACACACCAGGGGAGTATGTTGGAGGGAAAAAGGGACAAGTTGTCTAAAAGTATATGCAAGGAAGTAAATATAATAATGGACTCTGAAGTCTAAGTCAGATAAGGAGGGAAGGGAACATGGTGTTGGGGATTGAATGATGTACATCAAAAGTTAAGTAAGGTCAGGACTTCCCTGGCAGTCCAGTGTTTAAGACTTCACCTTCCAATGCAGGAGGTGCGGGTTCAATCCCTGGTTGGGGAGCTAAGATCCCACATGCCTCGTGGCCAGAAAACCAAAACAGAAAACAGAAGCAATCTTGTAACAAATTCAATAAAGACTTTAAAAATGGTCCACGTCAAAAAAACCTTTTTTAAAAGAGTTAAGTAACGTCAAAGGATTGGAAGTCCCAGTGCTGCTGAAGCCTCAACTGGAAAATAGGAGAGTCGGAGAGTAGGATATTTGACATTGAGATTTTGGAGGAGATTTCGTTATTTATTGGTAATGGCAAGGTCTAGGAGTATGGCTGTAAGTAGAAGACAGATTTATGGAAGGCAAGGAGTCAGAGAACTAAGAAATCATGATATTGAATAGATATTCTGTGTGATTATTGAAATCGCTAAGAAATTAACTGAGTGATGGAGACAAAGGCAGAAATTCCAAAGGCAAAATATTCAAGGAATGGATATAGATATAAGTACATAGATTTGAGTGATATTTAAAAGCAAAATCTACAGGAATTGGTCATGAATTAAAATGAGATAGAAGAACAATAGGGAGAGGGAGCCATTAAGGGTAACTCACTGGTCCCTGACTTGAGCTACTGGATGAATCATGGTATCATTGGTAAATTAGGGAAGGCTGCGAGAAGGTCAGGAGTTTGATCTTGGATATTCTGAATTTGAAGTGACCTTGGGATATCCCAGCAAAGATATCAAGGAAGTGGGCTGGTATTTTGGTGCTCAGAGCAGGGTTCATCCTGGAAATAAAAATCTGTGAAGTATCTGATGATGGGTGGTAATTGAATTCTGCGAGAGTTATGCCATTGCCTATGAAGTAAGTATAGAAAGAGGAGAGGAGAAGCCTAAGACTGGGCCTTGAGTAACTTCAGTATTTAATGAGCAGATTGAGGAGTATGAGCCTAAAGGGAGACTGATTAGGAAGTTGAAAAAGATAAAGAAACCAGGAGAGTATGAAGTCACAGAAGCCAAGGGAAGAGAATCTTTTAAAAAGGAAGGTGTAGCTAGTAGTGTCGAAAGCTAATGAGACCAAGTAGCCTGAGAGGATAAAAATCTCATTAGATTTAATGACATGGAGGCTATTGGTGACCTTAGTAAAAGCTTCATTAATGGACTAATGGAGGTGGAAGATAAGTTAGAGATTGGTGACTGAGGCAGAGGTGAGGAAAAAGCAAAAAGAGAAAGCAGGTTAGACCACGTTTTTGTTTTCAAGATTTTTAAAGGGGAAGAAAAGACATGTGGCAGTTAGAAGGGTCAATCAAAGTAAGGATGGAGATATATATATACATATATATATATATGTATATATATAGTGTGGGTGTGTGTATTTGTATTGTCTTAGTTAACATATATATAATTTTATTTTCAAGATGGCAGGAACTTGAGCCCATTTAAATCTTGATGAAATGTATATAATTGGGAATTTTAATATGAATTTAATGTTAGTGAGGAAAACATAAATGATAGTGGAAAAGTAGGAGGGGATGGTATCCTAACTGCAGGTGATAGATTCTAGGAGGACTAACAACTCCTCTAGTGCAACAGGAGGGAAAGAGAGCTGGACTACCCCAGGGCTCAATCATCTTAATTGTGTTCTATCTTCTCTCTTTCTGGGTGATCTAATCCTTTTTTACAAGAAAGTGTTGTGGAGGGTTGGTGCAGTGGGCTTCATGGTCTCAAAGCAGCCATGAGAAAGGAGAACACAAGCTCCATCTTCTGCTGCAGGCAGGTTGGTGAGATGTGAGAGAGGAAATAGCTACCACCTGAGCATATTATGGGAGAAGCAGCCTTGCCAGGTTTCAACTAAGGAAAAGCAGGGGCCCCTCAGAAAAGACTTGGAAAATGTAGGAGAGTTTGCCATTCCTGAGAACACATTGGAAAGTTTGGGTGGATCATGATAACTAAGAAAATATTTGTTATTGGCAAGAAGATAATTTGCTATCTAAAATCAAGTAGTTGAGCAAAGTGGTAGAGGTAACTGAAGAAAACTGTAAAGTGAAAGGCAGACCTTTTGTTCAAGGAATTTGACCGTAAGAGAAAAGAGGAAGATGGAATTAAATTCTATTTGACTTTTTGTCTTCTATAATCTAGCTAGTTACCTGTGCGATTTCACTTCCATTTTTTTTTCCTCAACATGAGCTCTATTCAGGTTCATTTTCTGTACATAATACTTTCTAAAATCCTTTTTCTCTGAGCCATGTTTATGCTTTTCCCCCTGCTCAGAATACCATTTAAGTCCTTTTTCACCTTTATGAACACAACTCTTCTTGTAAGACCCTTTAAAATTTACCTCTCAACTTTCTCTTTGTTTTGTAGTATTTTTTCACTCTGAAATAATTGACATTTGTTGTAAAAACATTTGGAAAATACTTGAAATTATAAATTAAATATAATCCACATAATACTATCACTCAGATATATCATGCTATATGTATTATTTTCAACACCAGTACTTGTAAATTGCTAAGTCTTTACTGTTCCACTAATTATTTATAACAAAATTTTAATGGCTCTCTAATATTCTATGGTATAGATGTACCATATTTCATTTAACCATTCTCCTAATATTTACCAACTTAGATAATTCCCATTTTTCCTATTGTAAATAAAACATTATCTTTTACATAAATACTTGTCTACACAATAACACCTTTAGAGCAGAAATCCTTTAAGTAGATTACTAGTTCAAAGGGTAAATGTTTTATAAAGGCTGTAAATGTATAGAGGTAGATTATTTTCCAGAAAGACTATAATAAATTATCCTCCTTCAGACATCATTTATCAGTATATAGGCACCCCTCCATTGTCAGCATGGAGTATTTTTAAAAGTTTTAATTTCCTAAGTGGAAAAATGGCTTCCCATTGGGATTTTCACCTGCTTGTATTTGATTACTAATTAAAGTGAATATTTTTTCATATAGTTATTGATTACTGGATGTTTTCTTCTTTGTATTATCTAGTCATGCCCTTTAACAGACAAAACATAGTATTTTTAATTGAATTATAAAAGATCATTAGTATTGTTAATCTAGTTGTAAAATTTTGTTACATGCTAATTATCTTGCCTTGTATTATATTGGTTGTTATTTTCACCCTAACTACTTGTTTTTGCAGTAAAACATATCGCACATATCTAATCTTTACAGAATTCTCCGTTCTCAGAAGTCATGTAGCACTCTAGAGTTTCACTCCACAATCTTAAAATTGCACTGTCTACTGTCTTGTGTTGTTCATTAATAGTTTCTTTTATATTAATCTTTTATAGCCACAGAGATAGTAACTTGCTTAAGAACAAGAATAGGGAATATGTTTATTATTATTCCTAGATTTGTAATTGGTATTGTGTTATTGACTTCTAATTTGCTTCTGGGATTATCATTATATATATGCCCATCAAAATATATAGCAAATTAACTCATTGTGTGTTAATTACCATTATGTTCTAGAAAAATTTATGTATATTTACAGTCGTTGGGAATAGGTTATTTTTCTTGAGACTATCTTTATGCTTGTAGTAAGATCTGGGAAAAAATATCCCTGGGGTATATTAAAATTATTTCAAAAGTTTTAGGATTGTATATTAAAGAAACATTCTGTCATGAGCATGTTACTTGTATCATAGTTAAGTGAAAGGTGGTGTGAGCCATCTGATAAATGATTTCTTTTTTCACATCAAGCAGCCCAGCGTTTCTGAGCATGCTGGTTTTGCAAGGATTTATAGTTCCCTGCCTTCATGCTGGAGTTACTTCAGCTTTCCGTGATGCATTCCAACTAATCTGGAGGTTAAGGCATTCCTTGATCATGGATAGATCTGATTGCTACTCAGCCCTGGAATTCTTTATAAAATTCCAGAACGTGGGCTAGAAATTGACTTAGGGAATCCAATAAAGTTGCAAGTCTTGGCAGTCATCCAAGCTAAATTTATAGACTGGAAGAAATATGGGCTTTCCATTGTTCTCTTTTTCACCTTTCTGGGGTTTCTTTTGTGTGTATGTGAGTGTGTGAGTGTAAATTTATCATTTTGCTGACGTTGGAGTGGAAATAATCATTGAGGAAATCCAGCTAAAGAATTTTCACTTTGGATCCTCCGTGGTCTTTCCGAACTTTGACCCAAACCTGCACCAAGAGTGAATTTGTTCTCCCTCTCTAGGATGCTGGTGTCATAAAATAAGAAGTTGTTCTTGAAAATGAATCATGCTAGTATAACAGCTGATGTACACATTTGCCAGCTAGGTACAACTTCCAAATCCCCGTTCTTCCCCTGGCTCTGTGGGAGCCTTCTTTTTAAGACATGATCTGAGAAAATGTGATCATATATATTGTTTCTATTCATTCTGTGAAATGGTTATGGGGGCAAGAAAACAAGCTCTGAAACCTCTTACAGATTTCAGTCTTTTTGTGTGTGCCTGATGCTCTGTAGTACATGGAGATCCAAGCAATCCTCTCCTATCTGATCAATGAAAATCTGTCTTGTTCTTACAGAATGGATTTGCTGTTGTGAGGCCCCCAGGCCATCACGCTGAAGAATCCACAGCCATGTAAGTACCAGGGACTGTTGCCCATCTCCAAGCGCCACGGTTCCTGGCAGTCACCTGCCCCGTGCATGTCTCTGAAGCCTCTAATTGTTAGCAGATGGACTGAGAAATCTTGCGAGGTACTCCCAGAAGCAGATTTATGGCTTCAGAGATCATATAGCATTTTAAAAAATGCTCTGAACATTATTTATAATGGTTTTCCTGGCTGATTTGCTTTCTTATTTCTCTGTTCTTCTCTATTCCGCAGGGGGTTCTGCTTTTTTAATTCAGTTGCAATTACCGCCAAATACTTGAGAGACCAACTAAATATAAGCAAGATATTGATTGTAGATCTGGTATGTATTCCTGGCCAGAGCTGCATTTTCAGTGACTCTAGATAAAAGGGAGTGAATTTGTATTTCTCTGTTAGGTTGCCTTGCTTTTCGCACTTGCAAACAACTGAAGGGTGTGTTTCCTTTGAATGTGGAAACTCATTAAATTCAGGATTGCAGTTCTGAAACCATAAACATTCACGTTTCACTTTCATGGTGTTAACTGCAATTTAATGAGAAGAAGGCGCAGATCAGGGCAACTTTTATGATGCTTAAATGAATTGATACTTCCACAGTTAAAATAACCCAACAGAACCTGAATTTACTTTTCCCTGCAGAATATAGACTTTAAATAGTCAGATGTGCTGGAAAGAATGCTGTTGCTTTGGTAACCAATTGGCCACTTCCCCTGGTTAGCAATCATGTTGCTTGTTGTGCAACAGTGGTATTATTAAAACAAGTCAGCATGTCATTTTTTCTGAAAAGATCTCAGATCATGTATGCCAGTTTGGGATGACTCCCGGCAGGAACCCTGAGTGATTAAAAGTCAGAGGCATTAGATTAGTCTTGCATTTTAACATGATGCATTCTTACACAATGGAGTTATAATTTGTTTAACAAATGGTTTGTTTAAATGCAGATGACATTTGGCAGGTTGTCTATAGTATATTTGTGAATAATGAGCTGGAGATCTGCCCCATACAAAAGGACCAACCCAGGAAAGGGCGAAAGAGAGCTGACTGGTGATTTATGAGCCCCGTTTTCGGTTTGCCTCCAGTTCACGAGGAGGTGTAATAGGTTGTCTGACAAAGCATAGACAGGAAATGAACCCTGGCATCCAAAGCTAACCTGCTACATCTGCACTTAATTAATTTTTGCAGGTGATAAAAGATTTAAAGGCAAAATATGTTAAAAGTTTTTTTTGAAGTGCAAGGCTTAATAGTCTAAATCTTGTTCATATCTGCACTCATAATTAAATCTTATTGGGAAGTCGCGGCCTCCCTGTCCCGCCCTCCAATTCAGTTAAGCAGGCACACCAAAGGGTTGAGAGAGCACAAACGAAGCCATGTGAAGAAATACTTAGTCAAGTTAAAATGAAGATAAAAGGAATGAAAGACTGATAACCATTTGTACTGTTTGGTAGGAATGGTTATTTTCCACATCCTGTAGTGTAGCCTTTCTGCAAGTTCTTTGGTGCTGAGAGTATTGAAACCCAACTTCCCATGTATTTTCCAAACATGCTTAAGTTTCAGGATAGGTCATAGTTCAACATTAAAGAAATGTGTTGAAGGCCTAGATATACTACAGCAGCAAGGTCTTAAAATTTTACAAAAATGAGGACATCAGTACCTATTTTCCCATGTATATACAAAATGACATTTTAAATAATTAATAATCATTGGCTTGCATGATTTATAAGATGGTAAATTTAAAAAATTTAATATGTTTCTAGAACTCTTAAGTTTTGCTCGAAAGATAAGCGAAAAACTTGAAGAAAGGGTAGCAGACGAAGACCAAGGATTGTGGGAAAATTTTTCTCTGCTTTCTAAATTTGTCACAATTATTCAGGAAGGAGATTGTTAAACTGTCACCCTATCCTTAAGAATTTTTTAGTATTACTTTCTGAGGAATCTCCTCTACTATGAAGATAATAACTGTTAAGAGGCTCTTTGAAAGCACATTTGTGACATCCAAACTCTAAAGCAATGAATTGTACAAAAGACTTGAAGGCTAAAATGCCTGGCTTGTGATAGATGAATATTTTGTACCTCAGAGGATTTGTGTGTAAGGTTTTGTTTTTGTACATGAATATAAGAATAAAAGATTGTTGGATGTAATTTGATATGATTTATAAATTAAGTTGCTTGGTAGCTATAAGGAGTGTCCTGTAAGCTTACTGGCCTTTGATTATGAATTTGCTCCATTATCCCACGTAAAGGATACTGATTTCCCAACAGGCTATAGTAAAAGAGAAGTTTTTGTTTTATATTCTCTAAACATATGAAGTTCTGTCCAAAGGGTTGCCTCTGAGATCACCACCAGCCCGCATATTCTTACTTTCAAGTCTTCCAAATTCTGCAGCTGCAGGGATACTTTGAGGAAATTCCCCTGTTTCTCCCAGCTGCCAAGAAGGAAGTTTTAAAGTGCCACGTGGCGCTGAGACATCCGTTCTCCCTGGCTGACAGGTCTGTTCTGCAAGTTAGCAGAGGAAAAGTGAAGGTTCTTCAGTGGCAGAAGAACTTCATTCCTGCATATACAAAGTCACTAACTTTAGCTAAATGGTATGAACCAGCTCCATCAATTCCTGGGCCAACAGAAGGCAGAGCTACTCCATTGTTTCAGCAGCTAGATTCCACATTTTTTAGATGCCTAGTAACAGAGAGTTCTAATTTACCCCCTATTTGAAGCCACAGCCAAATATCAGAGGCGTTGAGTATTTTAGGCAGGAATGATTCTAGTTGATCTGTGGAGCTTATTCATTCCAGTTCTCCTTCTGGGGAAGATTCCAAAGATATGCAGATTGGTGAGGAGAGAGAGCAGGTGCACTTGCTTTTCAGCTTGCAAGAGACTGGCCTGTTGTGTTCAGGGTGTGAACCTGTCCTAGAAGTAGGATTTGCCTGAATGACTCAGGTAGCTTTTATGTAATGTGACTTTCCGTTGAAAATAATATGTTTTAGGCTATTTTCATTAAAAAAAAAAAAGACACTTCAAATGTCCATAGATTTTAGGCAATTCCATTTTTGGTCAAGCACCAAACTTGACCAAAGGATTGTGGCAAGTGCCCATACTAAATAATTATGAGTGATAACATTAGTTGATAGAATATATAATTTATTCAGAGCTATTTTAACATTGTAGTGAAAACATGTTGGCTCTAAATCCTTGTATAGAATAAATTTTCACAGTATATCTTTAACCAGTAAAATAGCGAAATGATTTTTCAGTATTTCCCAGCAAATCTTAGATACAAGATCTATTTTGAGGCTGTTCATGATTTGGTTCATTTCCTTACTGTAGTAAGTCCTCATAATCACCAATAATTGTCTTATATTGATCTAGTATATATCTGTTGCTGTGGAGAAAAAAATCCTCAGATCATATCTGACCAGTAAGTAGTTTGTATTTCTATTTTCAGAGAAACTGGAAAAATACTCTCAAGATTATAAGTTGTTGCCCAAAACAAAAGGCACATTTGGACTTACCTTTATCTCTAAATGCTTTGTGAATATAAATATGGAATCAAGAATTATCCAAGTATTTTTAGAATGGGTTTGTGAATTTTAATGTCCGTTGAAACCTTACTGTGCTGTGGGCAGTAGTATATTTCTTATTCTGAAATTTATGCAACAATAAGCACCCAACACATTTTTGAAGAACATATTATTTTATAGCTAAGACAAATTATCTTTTATTTGACCTTCTTAGATAAACCTTTACAACATCAGGGCAATATTTTTCTGGTTTTCAAACTGTGGATGTATCTAGGCCCAGAGCAAAATTTTTCTTACAATGCTGACTAAAAATTCTGTCCTGTAGTAGCAATGCAAACATTCTATCACTGTTATTTTTCAAAATATTTTGTTTGTCCATCCTCTAGGTATCCAGTAGCAAACTCAAGACATTGTGGGTTAAATTGTATCATTTTTGTTCTCATAAAGGACAAGTTTTGCTATTTCCTCCTTCCTTTCCTTTGAACGTTCAGAAATCCAGGAATTAATATATATATTTTTCAGTAAGCTATTTTTTTTTTCCTGATGTGTGTGTATGCCTTTAGTCAGGACAAGTTTCTGGAAAGATGCCTTTCTTTCCAAATATTTTATGATTCCTTAATTGATTTTGGATATGTGTACTATGTAAAAGGGGGGAAGATTAGTGTATGTCTACACTGTGGATAGCAAGCTCACTGCTTTTAGAACCCACCAAAAGGAGGTTTTGGTGGTGTCTAGTGAGGGAGTTCTGGGCTGGAGGTTGAAGTGGAGACAAGTTATATAAACCTCAATAAGGAGCAATAATGACCACCAGTCTCACTTCATAGGTTTGCTAAGAAGATCAAAGACATAATGAATGTAAGTGTAAGTTAACAGCATAATGGTTATGAGTTTGGCCTTTGGAGTGAGAAGTGGATTCAAGACCCTGTCTTGAAAAATAACTGAAGCTCTTCAAGTCTCAGTCTACTTACCTTTTAAATCAGCGATAATATCATATACCTCATATAAATGTTAAATAATCTATGCAAAATATTTAATATGGTACCTGACTCAAAAATTGTAGGAATCATTGTTGAAAATAGTGTGATTCTTACTGATATAAAATAAAGTACAGTGTAAGTAAGTAGTTACAAGTGACCAATACTTTTTTATAACAGAACCTGAAACTATAAATGTTACACATGTAGCAGTAATATTATATTAAATACAAATATATAGGTTATTCACTTTTATGAGTCATTTATTTTATCTTGTTCAGAAGCTATTAGGAACCATATTAACTGAGACTCTTAATACTTGGGGTCTTTTAGTAAGGACGTTTTTAAAAATGCTATTGGTTTTATTTTTCCTGTATCTTTTATCAATTCCAGCATGTTTATATCATAAAACAATTAGAAAAAAAAACTATTAAGTCTTGAATCATTATCAAATACAAATGTCCTAAGAATATTTTTTCTTTCATTTTAATGAAACAGGCCCTTTTTTTTTCCTGTGGGAAGGGGGAGTGGTGTGGAGAAAGAAAAAATAGGACAAGGAGGCTGGGATGAGAGCCATAATATAATATTAAAATTAGGCAGATTGGACAAGATTGCATAAAGGCCCATGCCATCTTTCTGCTTTGGCCCAAATGATTTAATAGCTAATGAGCTCACGCTCCTGTGTCTTCGACTCTTGCCTTCACGATTTTACCAAAATAAAGTATGAAGTCCTTTTTGCATCTGGCATCTCTTTTGAAGTCATTCTAACTGCTGAGGGACTGCTAACTGAATTGAACGCTTCAAGAAAGCCAATTTACTCAGCTGGTTGCAAAGCCTTTGACCTTAATGGTGGGACTTGGCAAATCAACGCATACACGTATGTTTAGTGTTCTGTCAAGAATTGCGAAAATGCTCTGTAAGCCATAGATCCTTCTGCAAAATACTAGTTTGTAGTTTAAACATTAGTCTTTCTTCAGAGGCCAATGAGGCTAGTTAATTAAGCCTAAGGGGTTATGAACTGTTGGCAGTTAATAAGTCATAAAATTCCTCCATAAAACAGGATGCGAGATTCCATCACTGAAGCAAAGAGTACAAAGGGCCGGTGTATAAATATCTAATTGTACCAAAGGACTGGGCTTTCTCAATGACTGCTCATCTGGAGTCTCCAGGGCATGTTTGCTGTGGTTTCCTGATTTTTTAGAAGCCAGTTTAAAAAATGAGTGCATTAAGGGATAATTTGCCTGAAAGTTCAGGAAGTAAAGGGGGTGGTGTGGAAGCAAGCTGAACAGGAGAAAGAAAGAGGGACATACAAGATAGAAAATGAGGAGGGTGGGGTAGAAAGACAGGGAACTAGAAATTAGAAAAGTTGTCTCCACACAGAGTGAGACACGACTGTATTTGTCATCTGTTTTTTTTTCCCCCTGTAGGATGTTCACCATGGAAATGGTACACAGCAGGCCTTTTATGCTGACCCCAGCATCCTGTATATTTCACTCCATCGCTATGATGAAGGGAACTTTTTCCCTGGCAGTGGAGCCCCAAATGAGGTTCGGTTTATTTCTTTAGAGCCCCACTTTTATTTGTATCTTTCAGGTAATTGCATTGCATGATTACCCCTAATTTTCTTGTCCTTTGCTGGTGTTTTAAATTACACGAGATTACTGAATTGTCCCATGGGACCAAGAACCAGTGCAGAACAAGTGCATAACCCAGAGCACTGGTTGTCAAGCAAAGTTGGGCTGATTTGACATGTTTGATGTTTATTTCAAGAGCTCACATGTGTTTGTTTTCCTCTCTTCTTGCTTCTTCCCTGTGCTCTTCTCTACCCACTGTGGTGTGGTTTTTCTCTTCCTAGGTTGGAACAGGCCTTGGAGAAGGATACAATATAAATATTGCCTGGACAGGTGGCCTTGATCCCCCCATGGGAGATACTGAGTACCTAGAAGCGTTCAGGTTGGTACTTCTTTCTCTGAAAGTAGAAAATTAGAAAACAAATGAAACAACACCAAATGTAAAAGAGAAATGTAAATTTCTAACTAAGGTATAGTAGCTAAAGGAGTCATTCTATTAAAACTCCAAAAAATGTTCTGTTTGAGGGACCTGAATATTGCTACAAAGCCACTTACGGTGTATGTATACCAAAAAAAGGTACATCAAGACCTAGTTGTAGTCAATGGCCAGGCATGTTCCCCTCTTTCTGCAAAAAAAAAGGGAAAAAAAGATTTTATTATTAAGTAGTCTGGAAAATTCTGCCTATTATGACATATGATGTGATTTAAAATGGACATTAGCATATTAACCACTCTGGGAATTCCTTCACTACCTATTTAACTTTTCTGAACAGACAGTTTGCAAACTTTACTGGACTAAAGAATTTTTTGCACATATTTTTACACATAGCACCACTTGGCATTCTTAGTTCCAAGGAACATTGGCCTAGGCAGTCTCATTTCATGGTTAAGTAAATGGCTTTTCCCTATCATAATACGTGTATTTTCCCTCTCACATTAAAACGCCAACTGATTAATTGGTTGTTGCCAGTTTCTTTAGAAAATGTAGGCAGTAATTAAAGTGTATATTAATATATACACATTGCTACTTTTTTTCTAAAGAGCTTTAAAAATTAGTTGAAACAAGAAATACAATAAATTAAAAGTTTTTGTTTTGGATATAGTTTTTTAAGGTGTTTATTCTGTGGAATTAAAATTTTGTTCAGTGTTTGGAAAGGTCTCTGTTTTAAGGGAAATAGCAGCTTATGTCAATATGTGCCTCACTTGCAAGATTTTAGGAGATTTTAACCTATTGCTACTGCAAGAATTTTGGATGTTTTGTTTATTTGAAGCAAAAGCAAACAACTGCATGATAAGAAATTTTTGAAGCATTCTTTTTTTCGGCTAATTTACCAGTTATAAATTCCCAGGGGAAAAATTCTGTTGCCAACTCATCTGAAATAGATAAGAAAATTTTTTAATCAGTAAAGTTTTGATGGGTTTCTGTTGTCCTGTGTATCATTCATACTTCAATTTCTCCTTTGAGAGTCATTTCTCATTTGAAAACAGGCCCAGGAAAAATGATAGAAAATTGCTATCTTTAAGAATATACATTAAAATAACTATATTGTCTTGATATTTGAGGAAAATTCTACTCATATTTCAGATTTGTACTTCGAAAAAAATGTACATATTCTATAAATAGTACATGTATCTTTACTATTTATAGAAAAAAATAGGTGAAATAAGTTTATTTATTTTGACTTGGGTTGTCTATGAAGATATCTTGCATTAATTAGCAGTAAAAGTAAACAATTATATTAAGAAACTACAGGGGTTTCAATATTATGAATTCTTTTTGCAACTTAATAAAACATTATTAATGTTTTAAAGGAACTCTAATGGGATAATAGATTTTTATATTATCTCACATATGAATTTATTTGTCTGTTTACCAAGTTGACCTAGTAACTTACATGATACACGCATTAAGTTCTCAACTTTACTATAGCATATGATCATAGTCATTGGTCTGCAACATAGAATTACTAGTTTTTTTATTATCATGATACTATTTGTGGTACTGTAGCTTTACATAAGAATGCATTATGCATTCACAGCAGGGAAGGATAATTAATATTTTGTATCTATTTGTTCTCTCATGACAAAGCTAATGGTAGATGAGACTTTTTTAAAAGAACCCCTTTGAACGCAACAATTCCATTAAATAATGTGAAAACTGTTATTAAGTGTACACTATTGATTTTTTACTGAAACGGTTAAGTGAATCAAGTGCTCCTGAAAGTGTTTGAATGTCCCCACGAATGGCACCTTCTCTTTGCCTGGAATGTGGACACTTTATTTTAGAAAACTTTTTTAAACTTCCCAGTGTGGTCACCATATCCAGGCTTTATTAGAGGAGAAGCAGCATATTTTAGCTAGGCTGCAGAAATGTAAAATTGTGACTTTTAATATTCATAGTTATTTAAGAACCAGATTTAAACTATAATAATTCGGTCAGTTTTTAACTATACTATACCATGTCTGCTTGCTGCTCAATGTGTATAACTAGAAATACTTGTAAACTTTTTAAGGAGGAATCAAGAAAGTAAGTCCGTCATTCAAAAAATATTCATTGAACACTTAGTATATGCCAGGAACAATGGCGAGCACTTGGAATTTAGAGCCAGTTTGCTCTCAGGGAACATAATAGAAGTGATACTTATTGTTCTAGTGAACAGATGTCCTTAGCCATAGAGAGGATAAAATGATGAATTCTTCCTGAAGGGTTTCGGGAAAGGCTTCATCAAGTATTGTTCAACCTGTGCTTTCAAAGATGAGTGGGAGTTTTCAAGGGGTAAAAGAATTGGAGTAGGGGGATTCATACTAGGCAGAGAGAATAGACTGTGAAAAGCATGGAGCCATAAAATGATCTTGCTCTGTGGGCTCAAGAGCGTGAGGGTGGGATTGCGTGGCAGGTATACAGATCATACTTCATAAAGTCTTTTGCAGGCAAAGAATGCCCATCTAAATATATAAATTTCTTTCTAATTTTGGGCTCTAGTGCGATAGACTCCCAAATAATTTTTAATGTAGTATTATTTTATAAGCATATCCTTCTTAATATAATCCTTTTTCTAAGTATTGAAACTAAAGCTCTTTCTGGCATCTGTGCATGGGTGTGGAATACAGAGGTTGGGAGAAGAGTAAATGGTACCTTTTCTTTTTTCTTAATTTTTAATTGTTTCTGGACTATGATAAGTATCTTTGTAAGGAAAGCCTCTCTGAAACTCCATTTATAATAGGATATAAGATGGCTGCTAATTTCAAATTTGCATATGTATTGCCTTTATGGTCTCTATTATGTGTTTTTTTCTGTGGCAAAAAGAAAATTGCAGGCAAACCAAACATTTTCATGTTTGCTATAAGTTTTAAAAATAGTTTTAAAAATATAATAGAATATCTAAATTAGTTCAGATAATTAGTTGTTTCTTCCTTGTAGATATCATTTATCTCTGAAATAACTGAAGGTTATGATTCAGATTTTTCTCAAGAGTTTTTAAAATCTTCCAATAATTTTAAATATCTTCTATGTTCACCTAAAATATATTTCTAAGGTTATCATTTTATTAAATAATTATGGGTATTTGTATTAGGTCTTAAATGCCAGGTTCTAGATTATAAATTTTATAGACATCATGGCTATTTCTTAAGTGGTTTGTATAAACCACAGAACTACTATATGGAAGGTACATGATGTGGCGGTAAAATCTATGGTCTTTCTATACCACCACACTGCTACTCTTTTCTACTGTTCATGACTTAAAAGGCTAAGGTGTGATACAGCATAGTGAACTTATACTGAAACATAAGGCCTTCTACCCCAAACCTAAATCACAAATGCCTAGTACACAGCGTGTAGAGAAGAGCTATTAAGTAATACTGGCTGAATGAATCAATTAATAAATAAATAAATCAGAGAAGAAAGGGGGAGTAATACAGTACAGTAGAAGCATTGGAAACCCCTGAGGGACCTGCATGAATCCTATCTCTTGGTCCCTCAAGGAGCATGCTTCACAAAGAACTCTGAACACCCATTCATTTGCTTATAACAATTTCAAATGTCTTCTCTTCATTCAACAAATTTGCTAAATGCCTGCTTAGCAGCTTCTGTTCCAGTCACTTCAAAATGTCTTATCCATAATCCCTAGATGAGCACTGGACACATTTTTTCTAAAGATTAATTCTTTAAGAGTTCTATAGATGTTAAAGTGGTTATTTATATAAGAGAATTTATTTTTTGTACAATATTATATGTTACAGGTGTGCAGTATAGTGATTCACAATTTTTAAAGGTTATACTCTATTTATAGTTATTATAAAATGTTGGCTATATTCCCTGTGTTATACAATATATCATTGTAGCTTATTTTGTATATAATAGTCTGTACCTCTTAATCCCCTACCTCTAAATTGCCCCCCTTCCCTCTCTCCACTGGTAAGTACTAGTTTGTTCTCTATATCTGTGAGTCTGCTTCTTTTTTGTTATATTCACTAGTTTGTTGTATTTTTTTAGCTTTTTCATATAAGTGATATCATACAATATTTGTCTTGCTCTGTCTGTCTTATTTCACCTGGCATAATGTCCTCCAAGTCCATCCATGTTGCTGCAAATGACAAAACTTTATTCTTTTCTATGGCTCAGTAGTATTCCATTGTGTGCATACACACACACACACACACACACACACACACACACACCCTATATCTTCTTTATCCATTTATCTGTTAATGGACCCTTAGGTTGCTTCCATATCTTGGCAGCTGTAAATAATGCTGCTGTGAACATTGGGGTGCCTATATCTTTTCAAATTAGTGTTTTTGGGTTTTTTTGAATGTGTACCCAAGAGTGAAATTGCTGGGTCATATGGTAGTTCTATTTTTAATTTTTTGAGAAACCTTCATGCTATTTTCCACATTGGGTGCACTAATTTACATTCCCACCAACAGTGTGTGCGGGTCCCCTTTTCTCCATATCCTTGCCAACATTTGTTATTTGTGTTCTTTCTGATGATAGCCATTCTGACCGGTGTGAGGTGATATCTCGTTGTGGTTTTCATTTGCATTTCTCTGATGATTAGCGATGTTGAGCATCTTTGCATGTGTTTGTTGGCCATCTGCATGTCCTCTTTGGAAAAATGTTTATTCAGTTCTTCTGTCCATTTTTTAATCAGGTTATTTGGTTTTCTGATGTTGAGTTGTATGAACTATTGATATATGTTGGATATTAACTCCTTATTGGTCATATCATTTGCAAATATTTTCTCCCATTCAGTTAGTTGTCTTTTCATTTTGTCAATGGTTTCCTTTGCTTTGCAAAAGTTTTTAAGTTTAATTAGGTCCCTTTTGTTTATTTTTGCTTTTATTTTCTTTGCTTTAGGAGACAGATCCCAAAAAAATATATTGCTATGATTTCTGTCTAAACGTATTCTGCCTATGTTTTCCTCTAGGAGTTTTATGGTCTTACATTTAGGTCTTTAATCCATTTTGAGTTTATTTTTGTATATATTAGAGAATGTTCTAATCTCATTCTTTTACCTGTAGCTGTCCAGTTTTCCCAGCACAACTTATTGAAGAGACTGTCTTTTCTCCATTGTATATTCTTGCTTCCTTTGTCATAGGTTAATTGACCGTAAGCGTTTGGGTTTATTTCTGGGCTCTCTATTCTGTTCCATTTATCTACGTGTCTGTTTTTGTGCCAGTGCCATAATGTTTTGATTGCTGTAGCTTTTATAATAGTCTGAAGTCAAGGAGAGTGATTCCTCAAGCTCTGTTCTTCTTTCTCAAGACTTTTTAGGCTGTTCAGCCTCTTTTGGGTTTCCATACAAATTTTGAGATTATTTTTTCTAGTTCTGTGAAAAATGCCATTGGTATTTTGATAGGAATTGCACTGAATCTATAGATTACCTTGGGTAGTATGGTAATTTTAACAGTATTAGTAGTTTGTTCATAGTGGGCAAGATAATATGTATCTCATGCTTCTAATTGAATCTAATGAGGAAAACATCTCCACATGTTTAAAAAAAAGAGTAGCAATTTCCAATGTAGAAATAAAATATTAGTAGTCTTTCAAATTATGCATATTTTATTGGATAGATGAATGAATGAATGAGTGAATGAATGACGATCTCTGTGGATTTTTAATTTCAAAAAATAGGTATAAGCCCTTTACATTTGGAAGGTATTGATGAAATAAATGACTCATTTGGCACACACTGAAAACAAGCTAAGAGAGTGGCTTAGAGCTGTTGATCTGGGTTCCTTAGATGCAAACAAGTTGTGATTTTTAAAAAATTACTGCTCTCCAGGCCAGCGTGTTTATAGTCTGTAGCTACCATAATTAATATTTATTAATGGTAAGGATTTCCAAATACAAAGGGTCTGTAAATTTCAGGTCTTCGGGCATGTTCACCTCTGGGGGAAAACTTCTAAACAGAATGATTCTGTTTCACCAAGGTTGTCAGTATGCCCACTGAAAAAGAGGATTTGAGCGAGTTATCTAATCTAGAAAATAAATATCTAGTCAAAATATGTGTTGTTATTTCTATTGTAAACTAGTTGCTTTTTCTTTTCATTGATTTATGAAGTATCTCTTTAATCAAAATGTTTTTGTGCTTGCAAATGTAGCCTTTGCTAAAATACTTGGACCATATAACCAATAGAATGTTTAAAAATTAGCATATTTGTTACGAAGTCAAAGCAGCTGAATCAGTTGGACATATACAAAGAGCCCAAACAGCCTATATCTCTTTCCGTTGTCTTCGGTTTATACCTGTTTGCTTTAATGATATAAGCAAATTTAAAATCCATTGATACAAAACTGTGACTGGAAACTTGACTAGATAACATCTATTCTCAGTTCATCTGTCACACTGTCAATTCTATTGTAGATACAGCATCTTTAAAATAGAGCTTCCTATGATTTCTCCTGTTTGCGGCAAAAATAGAAACATATGCATTTTACTTGAGAGAAGAGAATAGAGCCCTTAATTGTCATATTCATAGAGCAGCTATTCCTCAGACAACTAGTCAGTAATGGTTAGCTTGGAGTTTTCTTAGAGTGATGGAATTTACCATGGAATGATAGTAGATAATTTTAGTCAGTGAACATAAATAAGTACAATATTTTATTTTCTCTTGTTTTATCAAGCATGTCATTGTTGTTATAAATAATTTTAGAGCACTGACTTCTAAATAGTCTTGTCATATGCAGAGACTGAAATTTAGAGGTTGCTTAATTCTGTCTGAGAAATGAGATGGGATCATAGTAAATATTTATGTTCTCTCGTTGGTAATGACAACTAAGTACATATTTTTATGGTTATTCTTATTTTTATCATATTTTAGTGAAATTTCATGGTAAGAGAATGTAAAGTAAAACTATTATAAAAATAACATAAATAATGATAATAATATCATAGTAATATAGAAATTCATTGAGGACTTGCTAGTTGCTCATTTCTTTTCATCTTTACAAGTTGTTGAATTAAGTGCTCTCAGTTTCCAGATGAGGATACCAAGCCCCCGTTGAGTTCAGTAGGTTGGTTACTTGATGTCACATAGCTGGTTAACGGTGATCAGGGACTGGGTGGCAAAAAGTGTGAGTGTAGAGACAGTACTCCTTTGGCCCTAAGCTATAAACTATAGTTCCTCTGTCAAGAGTAGGGGTAACAAAACAATAATAAAGTGAGAAATTCTTTGCCAGTGCATTTTAGTCTATCCAGCATTTATCTTCGACATCTAAGTTGGTAATACTATTTTAAAATTGAAAATTACTCCCTGATTCTCACTACACTTGTATCATATAATAATTCCAAGCCACTTCTCTTTGTGCCTTTCCTCATGTGCCACACTAAGCCTATCAAATAACACCCCATAAGTTTTCTTCCTTTTGATAATGAGACTGTTTACAATGGAAAATATATTTTTTCCTTTTTTGTTAAAAGAAATTTTTTTTTAATTATTTACACATTTTGATTTTTTTGGAATGGGTATGTGATTGAACTTGAGAAAACCCAAATTAAATTTTAATAGAACATAGACTGATAAATGAATGCTTAGATCCAATTTTGAAATAAAGAATGATTTGTTGTCATCTAAAAATCATACTCAATACTGCAAAATGATTTGGGGTCTTATTTTGTCTATAAGAACTGTGGTTGATGCTTCCCAGTCTTGAAATGGATTTTCAATTGTTAATGACAACCAAATATATTATGCTCATGATAGTATGTATTTTCCCAAGGATGTTGAAGACATTTTGGGAAAGAGCGTGGAATTTCTTGAAGCAATTTGCCAATATGAAATACTGTACATATCAAATTGGCCCTACTACCATCTTTCTCAGACCATTTATCATAGCTCACAAATCAAGCCCACATTTTCTCTTTCTGAAAGACTTGGCTAATAAAGAAGATGTGGGTTTCAAATCCAAACTTGTCAATCAATCTTGGGAACAAAGCAGTAATGATTTTCATCTATTGATATTTTATTTCAATGAAGAGCAATACATATGAAATTACTGCTGGAGTGATCTACAATTTTATTCATTGTCCAGATTCTGTTCTTTATATTCAGCATGTAGAGATGTTTCAAGAAGTTTTATCAGAATAGGTCAGAATAAAAAGATCCATAGGAATAAATTTTAGAAAGCTGTCAGCTCTATCTGCTCTTTAGTTTCAGCAATAAGTATAGTTTAAGAATAATTTTTTCTCTTTCATCTGTGCAACATATTGTACCAATTTTCATCAAAAAATTACAATTTCTATAGGTGTGTGTCTCTAGATACCCTTAGAATTTTGCTCTTTGACCCTGGGAGTAAATTGATCTTATGCACACCTGTCTTCCTTGGGAAACTTGCAAACTTCATTTTTGAGCTGAGCATCAAAGAGATATGATATTTTTAGACAGTATAGAACTCAGGTAAAAAGTCCAGGAAGTATCTTGAAGTGCTTGAAGTTTTGAAATGTGAATTATATTATCTTCTGTGAAGAACTATTTAAAATAGTTCAAATACAAGGCATAGTTTTTATTATTATTTTAAAAGGTCAGATCAACTGTAAAAATTTTAAGACAACATTTTTCCCTTCTGACTTAGAACAGTTTAAAGACAGAAATTTCCAGGAATTTGTGTAGCAATTATACAGTTTTCCAAATAATAAGGACTAATTAAAAGAGTAGCTATATTCTATTAACTTTTCCTTAGCACTTCTCTCTAAGAAAGAAAGCAGTTTGCGTGACTAGAAACTATTTGTTTTTATTTTCAAGATGGAACAGTGGATTACAAAACCCTTGCCTTGCACAAAATCCTCCCAACATATGTGTAATACTCAGAGATATCAGGAAATGAAAGCTTTCTACGAAATATTATTGTGAAGCTTTTTAGGCCAGAAATAGCAGATCTTTTGGACTGTCAAGCAGCTCAGATCAATTCATCAACTTAAATCATCTCATCTAGTAATAATGGAATTGGTGTGCAGTTAATTATGATATTACATAGCCAGAATGGAAGATAAATATAATTAATAAACTATGGAGTCACACTTTTTTCTTTTCTTTTTTTTTTTTTTTCCCTGCGGTACGCTGGCCTCTCACTGCCGTGGCCTCTCCCACTGCGGAGCACAGGCTCCGGACGCGCAGGCCCAGCGGCCATGGCCCACGGGCCCAGCTGCTCCGCGGCATGTGGGATCCTCCCAGACCGGGGCACGAACCCGTGCCCCCTGCATCGGCGGGCGGACCCCCAACCACTGCGCCACCAGGGAAGCCCAGAGTCACACTTTTTTCACAGTTTTAGTGAATATTTTAAGATTATACTTCATTTACTGGTAAGATAAAGCCAAATAAAAGTCACTTATCCTGTATTTCATTAAACAACTATTTATTAACCACATTTCAATGCCTTTTGTTCTTCATGTGTTTTCTTGAAACTGAATAATTCCCCTCCATTTCCATGATTTCACACCTAAAGTTTACTGTAACTAAGTTTGAGATGACAAATAATGTGAAAAAAGAGATAGAACTTTGTTTTAACATATCATAAATGTAAATTTGTAATTTTTTTTCTGAACTAGATAAATATGTTTACTAATAGAAATTTACTTATTAACTTTTCCAAGTAAAAGGGTCCACTTTGGGAAACTTGTGTTCAATAGGAAGTCTGTTCAGATATTACTTCTGAGGTTCAGGGCTGAAGCTTACACCATTTTCTGGTAGGCAGGACTTTCAGATAGTAGTCCAGGTCTTTGCATGACATCAGATATCTGAATGATAGATTCAGTTTTCCATATTTCATCCCAATGATTTGATGTCATGTAGATGAAACTTGTCAATATTTGTTCCCATTTATATAGACATTTAAACTCCTCTGGCACTTTTATAGAAGGGTGAGGACTTGTCCTTGTAACTCTTATAAATCTGTCCATCTTTCTTATGGGCACCCCAGTTCTGGGTATTTGTTGTCTAAACATCTTGTACTCCAAAGAGCAGCCCTCTTGTTGTGAAGCCATACGGAGGTCAGCAGGCTTATAGACTGCGCAACTCCTAATGGGAAAGGCTCAGCAAAGTAACATTCTTGCCATTAAAATTCATATTTTGCAATTTAAAAAGTGGGTGGGAGGGGAATTCCCTGGCAGTCCAGTGGTTAGGACTCCACGCTTCCACTGCAGGGGGCTTGGGTTTGATTCCTAGTTGGGGAACTAAGATCCCACAAGCCATGCAGGGCAGCCAAAACCAAAAGTTTTGAGCCTCTGGAGAAAAGATTAGACATTTTATCCAAAAAAAAAAAAAAAAAGTGGGTGGGAGAAGGGGGAGATGGATGAGTGAGTCACCTTTCAATCTCAGCAGAATTTTAAATCCATCTGCATCTCAATTTGGGCATATTTTGCATCCCAAAATAATTGCAGAAATGGCCGGCAAAAAATAGCCTCTACATATTATCTTATGTATTAAAGATATATATTGTTGTAGTTGAAAACAAAATACTGGCTCTCCTAGGATGCATATTTTTTGTTGTTTATAACTTCTTGAAATTAAAGCAATATTGGAGTTACTGAAATGGACTGAATTTCAGAAACAAATAAGCATTTTTACTCAAATAATAGTGAAAGCTAAGATGTGAGGGGGAGTTTATTTACAATCCAGATTAAGAATGGAGCTGGCACAGATTTATAATTTAAACGTTTTATAGCCCAAAGAAAGCTTGATCTTCTGTGCTTTCAGTTTCAGAAAAAGTCTCTTAAATGGTAAAGTTGCCGCATTGGGCCTCTGACTTTGCTTTGTGTACCCAAGTCCTCTCCCTTGTATAAGATTCTGATACTATCACTTCCCTTTCATATTCGAGGACTTCTAAATTGAAAATACATTTGCAGAAATTATTCAGTGATGCCTTTTTCTGCAATAAACATAATTTTTCCAAGTGACTCAGCAGGTGAAAAAGGCAGGGACAGAAATAATAAAACCTGGGGTGTGTCATATTTTTTTTGATTCTGTTTAGTTATCTGATTACATTCTAAATTACTCAGAAGACTGAAGTCTGTCAGAAGCTTAATATATTGCCCTTAGTTTAGTTATTTGAGGATATGACAATTGATACAAATCAAATACAGGATCCAAATGAAAAATAATAATTATGAAATAAGGATCACTCACTTGTTAGTTTACTAGTGTCAGTTTTTTGAAAGTAAACAAATTACTATTTTGTGTCTTCTAAAAAAGCAATGATACCTCTATATAGATATATAGACATAATGTTTGACACAGTTCTCTAAACATGCTTTTGAAGAAATTAGAGTGTGAATAGATCATCCCATTGTCAGAGCTGAGCATGAAATCCTGTACCAAGTTTGAAGGCCCACTTTAAAATTTTGTTGTTTTATAATACCTTTGGAAAAGTGTATTGTTCCTTGTAAAATACCCACATATTCTCCTTTGGAATGGCTCCAGACTGTAACTGAACCACGAGGTTGCCCCCTGGTGCTTTATATATTGTTTAATTGTTTGCCTTTGGTGGATATTTTTATTAAAAGCCTATTCTTTAGGATAAGACCAAAGTGTCATTTTAAGAACAGCAGAAGCAGAGCTGCTCCATCCCATAGCTCTTTTTCATAGGTGTGTTAGTGAACACTGGATGCAGCTAATGAGCCTGCCAACATTTTTTCTTGTAATACTTCAAAAAGAGCAACAAGAACAGCAAACAAAACCCCGGATTTTTATTTTCCTCCCATAAAACATGACTGCACTGGCCAGAAGAGCTGTGAGTTTGAATGGCTGTGCCCAGGGCAGTAGGGAAGAGAGGTGTTTGTCTGCTTTGTACGCTCACCCACTGCTCTGTCTGTGTCTTGGTCCAGAAGGAGCTAGTCTGGCGTTACATGCACCTTGGTGCGCATGGCCAGGTCACGCCCGAGGAGCATGGGGGGCAGGGAAGTCCATGTGTTAGGAGGGCCGTGGTGGGCTTCCTGGGGTGTTTAGCAAACCCATGTATGCTGTAGTGTACGTGGCAGGTACAAAGAAAGTTCTTAATGTCCTCCCCCTCCCCACAATCCGGTTGTAAGATAAGCATCATTCTGAAGTTCTCAGATCACTCTGAATATAAATTAGGTCTGGAAAAAGTTATTAATCTAATGATTTTAATTCTAAGTGTTCTCCCTGAATATTTTCTTCTCTGAAGTGGCATCATCATTATCACTCACTGATTTCTCAGAAGTTGGCTCTGGAAAGAATTCAGTGTTCTGTAGCAGGTCCTTGCCACAAAGAGCAAGCAAGAATTTGATTATCCTTCTTCCCAAGCTAGTCTTCCTGACTGTGACACACCCTCAGGCAAGAAGCTTGAAGGCAATGTACCTTGATACAATTTCTAGGGCTTAAATGATCTCATTAAATTCCAATGCTAGATATCATGTTGACATTTGAGGAAATATGATTATTGACAAAATGTAAGCCTGTTATACACTATATCACTTCAAAAGGAGAAAGGCCATTAGGCCATAATTACATCAGAACAGTATACACATTTGGCTGGTTTATAAACTGTCACTTTCAGAAGTACCAAGACATATAAAAGTCTCCAAAGGTTCCATTATGACCCTATTTCCAACAGTCTTCTCTGACAAACTAAATAAATTACTGCATGTATTGGACCTTTGAGGCTTGGGGCAAAGAATGGAAAAATTATTTACAAAAGCTTGAAAATATTTAATCACTAGAGGCAGGGGGCAACGGTGTTTTAATTAGCAGGTCCTCGGGCCATTGGCTGACTGGAGGCTTTCTCAAACAACCACACAAATGCACTGAATAGCTGTTTGCCAGCCTTAGGGTCAGGTCTGAGATGAAACAGATAAGATAATTGGCTCTAATGAAATCCAGAAGGCCTTGGCTTTCTTGTTTGAGCTTGGATTTGAAAAGTGCGTGTGGAAGTGAGGCTTAATTCAAACCAGAACGGAGCTAGGCCCGCTTCTTAGTGACTTTGATATTGTTTGAAGTTCTAAAAGTGTTCGCCACACCACTAGCCTGCTGGGCTGGGCCTCCCTGGTACCCTTAATTACTAAGCTTTATTGCTGACTTTACTACACAGGAAAGGGGCCATTATATGTTCCATCAACATCAGCTCTTCTCAGATTGGAGGAAAGGGCAGGGTTAAAGGCCACTGTAGGAAGGCAAAAACTTCACTTTGAGGTAGTCAGATCATTTACCAGTGTTGGATTTCACCCTTATGCCCATACATTCCTTACAACACAGAAGCCCAATTTCCATTTTTTAAACAAGTGATTACTTTTCAAAACATTTTTGTTTGTTCCTGTTTTTTTGCAGAGAGAACATTTATTTTTAGGGGCTGAAATGATTGCACCTGATATATTGGAGAAAAAAAAAAAAAAGTAACACCTCCCAATTAATCATCACACCAGAAAGGTCTGGTTGGATTCTGTAATAAGGAGGATTATTATTAATGCTCCTTTGAAGTGGAAATAAGTGAGGAACCCTCCTGTGGTGTGAGAGTTGTCCTGACACCCTGAGGAGTAAAGACCCCTCAGGAGACTCTACAAAATTAAATCCCAGCTTCTAGAGTCTCTCACAAAGGGGTTATACAAAAGTGCTCTCAATCCAGTTCAAAGCCAAGAAGCAGAAATGAGGAAGTCTCCCTCTTAGGGGTTGGCTGCAGTGTCACCAAGCATTCTGTCCTCTGCAAGTTTGCTGCTGCTCTGGTGCTTTTGGTCCATTTGGTAAAGATAGATTATGCATCTTAGTGAATTAATAATTATTCAAGCCTTAGCCCTCTCTAACAAGGAGATCTGGTCATGCTATGAAAGCCAAGGGACGTGGAGTTCAGGCCTATTTCCTGCCCTACTTATCACGTCTTGGGTAGGAAAGTCATGAGTGATACCATCTGACTTAGCTTTTTTTGAAATAAAAGCAACTATTTTTGCCTTATTTATGTTAATTTGACATTAATGTGTTCTGATCTCATGCACGATCCTGGGGACCATTCATCCAGTACTCCTATCTGAGTATTCTTATGCACAGGCTGGACTGGGCATTAGCTCTTCACATGGATGATGTGTCTGGGCCTAAGTAACCATATGGAGAACCCAGGGAAAGCAGTAACAAGAAACAAGTGGACTGAGCGTCCACTTCCTAACCTCCTAAGAGAAATTAAGGAGGCCTTGACAGATTTTTTTGTCAGTGATGAACATGATGTCAGCTCAGATCAAAAGAAAAAGCCTTAGAGTACTCAGCTAATTCAAAATATATTTTTTTATTAGGCACGGTTATTGACTGAATGCTTTTGTTCCCCCCAAATTCATATGTTGATGCTGTAACCCCCAATGTGATGGTATTTAGAGATTGGCCCTTTGGGAAGTAATTAGGGTTAAATGAGGTCATGAGGGCAGGGCCCTGGTCTGACGAGATTAGTGTCTTTATAAGAGACACCAGAGAGCTTTCTCTCTCTCTCCCTGAATGCATGTACCAAGGAAAGGCCCTGCGAGCACATGGTGAGATGGTGGCCATCTGCAAGCCAGAAGGAGAGCCCTCTACAGCATGCAACCAGGATGGCACCCTCACCTCAGACTTTCAGGCTCCAGAATTGTGAGAAAATAAGTTTCTGTTGTTTAAACCACTCAGTCTATGGTGTTTTGTTATGGTGGCCTAAGTAGAGTAAAACAGGCAACACAAAGATCTGGGAGAGCAAGACAGTCCAACAATAGCTCTAAATTTGAGCTACCAGTAGAAGTATTTTCCACACTGTGTTCTGCTAAACATGAGATACAGGGGATAATACTATGCATTTCTCACCAGTAAGAAATATCCTTTGGTGAAAAATCTCCTCTTGATAATTTGCAAAAGCATATTAAAGAGTTTTAGAATTCCAGTAGTAAGGAAATCTTAGATTATTTAATACATTATTTTCTCAAATTACTTGAACATGGAACTCTCCATTTCCCCAGTTTCTTTCCCCCAAAAGAACTGCAAATACCACAGAAACTAGCATTCCATAGAACATTGTTGGGGAAATTCTGATATACAGGGAGCAAAGTTAGTTGGCACTTTAGACAGTTCATTATTAATTAAATAAACATGATAATATAAAAGTAAGTAAAATATATCTACCCTTTAGATTCCAGCAATCAATCTAATATAAATAAGTGCAATATATAATATAATATTTCATTATCAGATAAACTGAGCACTTGGGTGAGCCATATTCTACACACTGTCTTCTCCATTTCTCACTGGTTGCATCTAGATGGTTCTTAGATAACACATGGTCATAAAGAGAAAGAAGGAATGAGAAACAGAGAATCAACAAGAGAGGGAAAAGGGAAAAGAGGGTCAGTTTCCTTTGATATCACTATTAAATCATCCAGTGAATTTTCTTAGGGTAACGTTACTGCCATTCAGAATTATAGCAAATTGGTGATATTTTACAGTCATTGTGTGTATTTTGTTTCAGTTTAAATATGTGCACGTATCTCCCAAACTTATTAGATCAGATATGACACATTAAAAACATGGATTTATTTTTTTTTAACTCTTAAAATTAACAACTAATTGCAGTGTGAACATATAATTGGTTTTATGGGTAAATCCATTTATGGACTTAAGAAATATTAAAGCCTCATTTGTTATTCATGACTACATTTTGCTGAGGGAGAAGAGGGTAAATTAGTTTGTCTTTATGTCAATAAGAGAAGAGTTTCAATTAAGTAAATACCTTTCATGGTAAGAAAGCACACCCTGAAATAAGACAGTAAGAGTTAAACTATATTACTTTTCCTGGTTAAAAAAGTGGAGTGGATCCTGAGGTATTATGGTGTGGTAATGTCATTTTTTGCTTCCAAAGATAATATTTCTAGATGTACATATGTCCTGAACTTTATCAAACCACAGCTATGGTTATCACATATTTATTCAAAAGATAATTATGGCTATCAGAGCAATAAATCAGCAAAGTCCTTAGTTGTTTGCTTAAAATGCTCTTTTGTTTTACTGGATGTTTAAGTACTCAACCAATGTCTTTAGGATATCCATGTAAGTTGAATTATATAAGTGAAAGAAAAACACCTGAATAAAAACACAAGAATAAACCAAACAATTATTTATATCAAAACATTCAGAAGTCATTAATAACATTATGACACACAAAACTTTGTGACATTTAATAGATTCAAAAAAAGGAGAAAATGATTTTCTTGAATAACAAAAGAATGCAGCTTTCCTTGGCTGAATTGACCCTGATTCCAATATGCCAAGTATGGGATGTGTTTGGGAAACTATGGTGTGGCTGGAAGGCGCAGTGTTCCATGTAATGCATTCTCTTGTACTTCTTGTTCTGGGAGAGGGAGAAGTGTGACACTTCTCTTCCCAAAATGACAGTTGAGGGAAGAATTTTTCCCTAGAATAAACCTACAGAATGCTTTCCTCCATGAATCGTCAGTAGATATTTCCTGGTCCCAGTGTTAAAGAAGTATCTTTCTTCCCAAAGCTCAAAAGCCCTGCATCTATTGTAATGTTTTATTTGTCCTCAGACATCCTTATGAATTGGACAAGGTATTTATGAAGATCACACAGGAAGTTAGTGTCAGGGCTAGAACAAAAGCTTGGATGTTCGCTCACCATTCATTCAAAATGGGAATATAAGTGTATTCCCAAGACAAACATGAATGTATTTAGAAATATACTTATTTTAGAAATATATATATCTTTAGAAATATACCAGCCACTCAGCAATGCCTTCTTCCCTTCTGGCAGGCAGGTATATGCCTGTGGGGGAAATGCCATAGAAACTGAGGTTTATTGGAAACTTATTCCCAGACACAACTCTCCTGACATGGCTGCTGAGGGGTGCAAAAATGGCACAACTGTGTTCTGACAGACTGATCAGTTTCTTAATTCAGCCTTTTGGGCTTGAGGTATCTGTCATAGGTATGGATGGGCATAAAGCTGCCTTACAAGTAACTGACCTACTGTGGGCTCAACTCTGGGCTAGTTGCTGTGGAGGAAAATGCAGACGTATCCAGCATTTTCCTTGGAGAAGTATACAATCCTAGTTGGGAGTGAAAGTTACTATGAGACAGAGAATCAACAAAGGATAAAATATTGACCATGCAGTAGGAGAAAACAGATAAGGGAAAGAGATGCTACTCCAAGCCTTATAAGTAGCCCCCGCTTCTGCAGGTGTCCAGGAAAGGATGATTTCATACAACACAGGCATGCTATCATTTCTACTCAGAGTCGGACCTCAGTTTATGGGTCTCATTCAATCTTCTGTGATTATGAGTACTCTCTTTCAGAGAAAGAATACCAAGGAGAAAAATTTAAAATAGGTACAAGGCCTTGGAAAGCGTTCATGTGAATGAGGGACTCTGAAAATTAATCTTCTTAGTTTGATGGGAAATATGCCTTGGTTTATTTAACCCTAATGCCTTGTATTGCCATTATTTAGAATGAAACAATGTACAACATATCATGTAATGAGCCTCAGATAAATTTAGTGGCTAATCTAGCTAGGGATGGGAAGCAGAGAAACTCTACAAAGGTGGAGAATTTCTTAGAGAAACTGCACTGACAGAGGATGGTCTTGACATAAAAATTCAACTGGTATACCTTTTTCATCCTAGGGCACATGCCAAGGAGATCAAAGTAAAGGATTTTTTTCTCTCTTTCCAGTGTATGTTAAGGCCGACATTTTTTCTAAATAAACAGGATTCATCAAGGGAAAATAAAGTCAATTCAAACAAAACAAATCAAAGTGCGGGTGGGGCGAGCAATCAGTGTTTGCATGGGGAGCACACACTTTTCTATTGGTTTTGGTGTGAAGGGTCTGCACCTGTTTGTGAATGTGTTCAAAACCGGGACTGAGGCAAGTCCCTGAGCTGGCCTGACTCCGACTTTCCTCCGAAGGGGTAGAGTTGCTTTAATGCAGTTCATGTGTAGGGAGTTTCATCTTAACCAGAGTGATTTATGTTAATGAAATGAAACAGAGAAAATACCCTTGACATCCTAGTCTCCTTTTAAAAATATTAAATAAATATGTCCAGGACTTTTGTATAATTATATTTATTAAAACAAATGGAAGACTTCAATAAACTCCAGAATAAATTTGTAGGTGACCCTGGGTAGGGTTAAATCCATTAGGAAAAAAAAATGAGTTTGGGGGTTCCTTACTGATTCTGAAAATTCTAAACAGCCATTAAGATCAGACAATGAGCATCAGTTTTAAGGTAATTTATTCTGTAATTTTGAATATTCTTTTGTCTGGATTCTGCAAATTTAGTCCCCAAATCATGGTTCACAAAATATATTCAGAGCATCTTTATAAATCTGATACTAAGCCTCCTGAACTACCTCTTTGGAAATTAGGTAGTGTCATATTTACTTTTAAAGGATCTCTTTGGAAATGTTACAATTTAAGACTTTAGTTTATAGTGTTTGTTATTACTAATATAGAACTAGTCATTTTTAAGACTTTTTATATTTATTTTATTTATTATCATTTATTTTTGGCTGCATTGGGTCTTCGTTGCTGCGCACAGGTTTTTCTAGTTTTGGCGAGCAGGGGCCACCCTTTGTTGGGGGTGTGTGGGCTTCTCACTGCTGTGGCTTCTTTTGTTGCGGAGCATGGGCTCTAGGCGCTTGGGCTTCAGTAATTGTGGCACGTGGGCTCAGTAGTTGTGGCTCGTGGGCTCTAGAGCACAGGCTCAGTAGTTGTGGTGCACAGGCTTAGTTGCTCCGGGCCATGTGGGATCTTCCCGGAACCAGGGCTCGAACCTGTGTCCCCTGCATTGGCAGGCGGATTCTTAACCACTGTGCAAGCAGGACTAGTCATTTTAATAGAACTTATAATGCAGCAGAAAGACTCTTTTCAACTCTTAGATTTCAATAGCGTATATTTACCTATTCCTATATAACACTATTAAGTAATTAATTCCATGGAAATCAAATTAGTCAAATGAATAGATTTTTTTAAAAAATCAATTGATTGGAATTTTTCTCAGAAGTTATGGAACTGAAAAAACACTAAAGAATATTTCACATGTCTGGTTATCTTAACTGCTGATTGAATTGTAATTTATCCAGCTGATTGTGACATTTAGAAAAAACAGAATTAGCCAAGGAAAAAGTTCACTTGCTAGCAACATATTGACATAGTTTTAATCCACTAGTATGAGTAAACAGTAATCTATTTTTGGAAGACTTTTTGAAGTAAAGATTAAGGGAGTACAACTGAATAATATTTTTATTTTTAAAAATCTTTTTGCCCATTGATGTGGGCAGATTTCACCAGATATGTACCAGAAGTGTGCCTAATGTGATTTATCTCTGGCTATTTGGTAAGCATGTAAGGTAGCAGCTACCTACCAATATGCAGGACAAGAAAATAAATGAAAAGGAACTTTTACAACACATTTCTGAGAAATGCCTAGTTCTATCTGCTGGTCAATATGTCATTACACTGCCATCCATTAGCAACTGAAATATATTTTCATTTGTTGATGTTTTGGATATAGATATTAGTGAATGATATTCTTGTGGGGCTTGTGGTAGTGATGGTGATTGTAATGATGTTGGTGATGGTCATTTAATGTGTCCTGAGACTGTTATTGTATCTTATAGCATAGAAAATAAGTCTATGACACTTCAAGAACATTATCATTTAGACAGAAAAGGACATCCGTAGGTGAGTAAGGAAAGGATAGAAATGGCTAAGCGAAGACCAATAAAAGGAAAGAGACTAAAGGAAGTGAGGACAGAGTACAAACACTTAAGAATGAAATGCTAAAATAAAAGCACATTAATGGAGGAAGATGTAAAAAGCCTAATTGGTGGGTAAATAATCAAATCAGGGGTAATTTTTTTTTTTTTTTTGGTGGTATGCGGGCCTCCCTCTGCTGTGGCCTCTCCCGCCGCGGAGCACAGGCTCCGGACGCGCAGGCCCAGCGGCCATGGCTCACGGGCCCAGTCGCTCCGCGGCATGCGGGATCCTCCCAGACCGGGGCGCGAACCCGATTCCCCTGCATCGGCAGGCGGACGCGCAACCACTGCGCCACCAGGGAAGCCCAGGGGTAATTTTTTAAAATGAGTGAGAGTAAGGACCCACTACAGCAAGAAAAATGCAAAAATATTAAATACCATTATTTTCAGTTGCTACTGCTACATTTTATAAAAATGGGTCATTGACATTTATCATGGTCATTGACATTATAGCTTTTATGGTCTGTATATTTTGTCAGTGCATCTAAACCCTCCAAAGAAGGCAATGTGGTCAGTGTCTGTACAAATTAGTCAAGTCTTATGTTGTGATTGTTAAATATTTTGAATAGCATCAACATTTAAAATAATGCTTTTATAACATAATGGGAAAACTGATGCAATTGGCTGCTAAAGTGATTGATGTCAGATTTCAGAGATGGATGGAATTAGCTAGAAGGGATCCTTTAATCCTACCACACTCTTCTCTCCAAAGGCAGAGTCTGAAACTAGAGAAGTAAAAGTACATGCCTCCATCGCACAACCAGTGAATGGCAGAGCCTGGTTTCACACACAGCTGTCTGACTTCAAGCCCAGGGCTCTTTAAACTAGATTACATACAGCACATTTTTCTAAATCTTTTGGGGATCCAAAAGATCTGTTGTGCCCCAGCATTGTTTTTGTAAAGAAGGGAGTTTGAAAGCTTGACTGATTAGTGGCTATCTTCTGTGAATCTGACATAATCGTACATGTTCTCTATGTAGAGAAAAAAGTTGCAATATATATGTTTTTTTAATCCAGCCATTGTCAGTAGCCCTGGTCTCCTTATTGCTATCATTTGAAGAGACCGTTGTGCTTTAAGACTTCGCCGTGAGCACTCCTTTCCTGCTTGCCCTCTGCAGATACTGTTCATAGTTCACTGCACCCGCTGTGTTTAGAAATGGTGGCTGTGCTGAACTTGAGCACTCCTTTTCAGCTGCCTGTGGTTTCACCACTTCTTAATATGTTAAATTTAATTAGGCTGTGGTTGCTAGCCTCTTGCTTTTTTGCTTGCCATTCTGTCGGTTAATGTTTCCCTTGTATAGGTCAGAAGGCATAGGGGGAGGGGAGAAAATGGGGAAAGGGTGGTTCCTTAGCCAGATTCAGGTCAAGCTGTCTAACCAAACGGTAGCTGATTCTACTACTGACTCAGTCTCTGTTTGCCAGCCTCTGTAGTACCAAGAGACCTTTGCAGTAATGGAAACATTTCTTCTTTCCCTCCTGTGCACTGCCGTCCCTGACTTCATGCAGAGAAACATGAGGGGCAAAATAATTGTAAGCATTACAGCCTTTCACTCTAATGACCTTGACTCTGCACTGGGATAAATGTCTAATTACCAAGAATTCAGCACAGACCACATTAGCAAGGCTGATGTTTGCTTTGCACACAGACCAACATCTGTTGTATCTTTGTAGTAAGGGCTGTTGGTTAGGGGAGCTGAATCCTGCTGTTCTCTTAAAATGCATGTTTTAAACAGAAGGTGCTCTTATAACATTTTGGTCTTGAGAGTTATTGCATCATAGGTTCAGGCGAAAGACTTGTAGCCAAGAAACTAAGTAACTGGTTAGATTTTGAATCTAACCCATAAACTAACCCTAAAAATCATAATCCTTTCCCTAAATAAACCTTAAAAATTAGAATGCATTTTGCTATTTTGGACATTATGATGAGCAGTCAGAGTTGACCATGTGGCAGTCTTCTCACCACTCATGGCCACTACATAGAAACGGGCTTCCAAAGGTTGTCAATGTGATTGATTTTTAGAAACTATGTAGATACAAACCTCTATTTTTCTTTTTTCTCCTGAACTCTGAGTGGTAAGAAGAAGTCTGTTTTCTACAAAGCATTAGCATCTTCCCTTAATTTCAGTTTGTTAGTTTGTAATATAAACGATAGGAAACAAAGAATTTCATGTGCCATTTCCTTTGGAAATAGCACAGCAATTTAATCGATTGTTTTCCATGAACATTTTTCTGGTTAATGTGAACAGTATAATCAAGTGTAACGTCAATTTGGGTTCAAACTATTTCTGTTTGGGGAATCATTTTCTAGTTTGCCACAGTATTGTAGAACAGGTTACCTAATTACCTAAATTATTGAGATCCTGAGCTTAGGAACCAGACCGCCTGGTTTCAAACCTCAGCTCCTCTACTTACTGCCTGTGCGACCTTGGGCAAGTTAGTTAAGCCATCTGTGCCTCAATTTTTCACATCTGCAAAATGAAAAAATTAATAGAAATACTTTCCAGGATTCTGTGTGGAATAGATGAATTTATATAAGTGAGGCATTCAGAATAGGGCCTGACACAAACTAAGTGCCGCTTGCTATTCTTATTACTATTTTGAAATAGGCTTTCTAAAGTGTTAAGGGCACACTCTATAGTTACAATAAATACCTAGAGGAGAATTTAGATTAAGTCTTGTACTCTGCTTTTATATTGCTTCTAATCTTTAATAGTAAATATCAACATACATTTAAGGATCTAATCAACTAAGTGCTTTGCCTCTGTGTAAGTATTATGGTTTATTTTTATCAGGACACTAGCAAAATACAGATTTTCTGTTCTTTTCCTATCTTTCAGGATGTTTTGTTCTTGGAAAAGATTCTAAAGAGTTTTTTTTTTCCTTCAAGAAAGAATACGCTAATTGATTAAAGACTTGATCTCCAACTTTTAGTGGAAATCAGCACAAATACATTTTTAAAAGCTGTACCTGGATATTATATTATGCAGTATAATATTTTCTAAGAATTACACATCACATTAGGGTATCACAATTCTCAGTCACATAAAGTGTAAATCTTCCTGGAAATTAGGTGAAAAATACACTGTGAGGGTCAGAAGCCTCAGAAAAGACTGCCTGAAAGGGGCTGTAACCAGAGATTTCTCTTCTCCAGGACATTTTCTCCCTGCTCCAGCCAAACCTTACAATGGGCTTCTAGGGCTTCTTTAGAATCCATGAGGATGCACACCGATATATACATAATATACATGTATCATGGGCTATAAGTGAATGTTGTTGTAGTATTGTTTTAGGCCAAAGTGCGTTTGTTTTGAAAATAGCTCCCTATGTCTAGTTATTTAGATATCATCATCATTCATTCAAATTGCTTCCATTCTATATGAAAACTATTCTTTAGGATAGTACCTGTTTATCAAATCCAAAGTACCAATGACTTTTTTTGGCCTATTATCATCTTTCTCAAGCTCACGGTAACTTGATAATATCTGTCTTGAAATTTGTATCCCTCCTGCTTTTTATAACGCTGTGGTCTCCTGGATCTCCTCCTATAATTTTAAAGGCTCTTTTGTTTTTTCTTATCTGACTTCTTCCTTCTGCTTCCCAAAAGGTAGAGTGCCCAACGTTTTGTTTCAAGTTCCCTGTATGTCTAGGAATTTGACCCAAATAATAGAAGGGCTGATATTCATAATTTGGGCTGGTACCGAGAATATAATTATGTTAGAGAAAAGTTGGAAAACGGAGATACAAAAGGATCATCACCCATAATCCTTTTCACAAAAGATAGTGTAATGATTTTAGGATGAATATGACATTATAAAAGTTCTGGCATTTAATTAACAATGTAATTATATTTTGAGTAAATATTAAACCTTCATTTAAATTATGTTCCTTTTGAGGAAATTAAATTGGAATCCTTGTAAGATTTCTAGAATTTTGACTTTGATTCTGGTTGCAAATGCCCATTGGAGAAATTCTTTGTTGTTCAGAAGCCATTTTAGTCATATTAATCTAATATCTCAGCTAAAAGATGTAATAGTAGAAAAATATGTATATAATGTTTTTATAGAAATGTATAGGACTTTTAAAATAGCATTTTCTCTTATATGATCACATTTAATTTCCCAAACTCTGGGAGGTAGTATTTTTTCATCCCCATTTAATGAAAGAGAAAATATAATAAAAAATCTCTGCTTATTAGTAAATGTGTAAAGTGATTGTAATTTTTAATTACTAGTAATACTGACAAATCTTTTATACTATCTGATTACAAAAGTAATACTTGTTCATTATAGAAAATATGGAAAATAAAGGAAAATGTAAAGAATAAAATAAAAATATTTCTCAGAATCCCAGAGTATAGGTGTAATCTCTAAAAATTTTGTGTATTTTCATTATCTTTCACATGTATTTTGACGCCTACATTTTAACATCAGCACTACAAGCATTTTCCACATGTCATTAATTATTCTTTAAAACATAATTAAATTCAAATTATGAATATAAGCCCTTCTATTATTTAGGTCAAATCACAAGGTAATTTCTAAGAGCTACATAATATTATTTAATCACTTCCCTAATGATGGACATTTAGCCCATTTTCAATTTCTCATTATTTTAAATATCGATCAGACTTAAGTTTGTCTTCATTAAATCTGACTCTTTCCTTAAAGAAAAATTGTAGAAGTTGAATTATGAGTTAACAGATATGATCATTTTTTTAAGTTTCTTGATGCAGACTGCCCAATTGATTTCCAGAAGAGATCTTAAAAATTTATAACCCCATCAGTAACACATGCAAGTCCCAATTTCAACTCACCTTTACCAATATAAAATATTCGTGTTTTTAAAAACTACTTTACCAACTGATAAGCAGGAAATGGCGTATTTTTTGTTAATTTACATTTCTCTGATTACTAATAAGGTGGATATTTTTTCACATATTTAATGGCCATTCATATTAATTCATTCCATGTCAATTCCATTAGTAGTTTTAAAGAACTGTTTGCATTTTTAAGAATATTTAGTTGAATACATAAATTCTTATGAATGGTTGCTTTAAATTTTTCAAATGAGAACAATTTTATTTTGTATTTCATCTTAACTATCCTATATATTTTGTTCCAGTTTTACTAGGACTGTGTGCTGTAATGCCAGTTTTTTGTTGTTGTTGTTGTTGTTGTTTTTAACTCAAATCCCTTCTTAGGAATAACTCTTAAAATTGCTCCTTGCTATCCATCCCCACTGCCACTACCTTAGCTGAGGCGTTTATTATTTTCCTTGCCACCTGTCTCATTGCAGTCTGGTCTTTTCTCGCCATTACTATCTTTCCCTAAAGCAAGGGTAGCATGCTGTTTCCCACTTTAATGATCTCTGCTCTGTCACTGTTGTCACACCATAAAGCCTATATTCCTTAAAAGTAAATAACAGTCTGATTATTCACAGTCTGGTCCTACATTCTTCTCCTACCTCTCAGCCTTATCTTTTCCTTTCTCTCTTTGATTCTTCCAATCCAGTTTTCAACTCTTCACCCCCATGCCAGTCATGATTCAACTCTACTGAAATTTTTACCATTTTCTCTACGTCAGTCATGGCTTCTGTAATTCCATGACTTACACATGCTGTTCCCTTTGGATATATTTTCTTCAAATGGATAACTGCTTTTCTTCCTTTGAACTTGTATTTTTTATACTGTGAGTTGCAGCTCATTAAAAGGTTATAAAGTCAATTTAGTGGGTCAAGACTGGCATTCTGGGAATGGAATGGAATGGAATATAGTAGAAAACGTAAGAGTGTAAGTATTATTTTATGAAACTTATGTTTTAGCTTTGTGTGTGTATTGGTTTACAAAGTGAAATGTGTTTTTTGCTGTTGGTTGTTTTTTGAGGATTTTGAAATCTACTGAGCCACTGTTTAAGCACCCAGCTCATATTATTTTATCTATAAAGCCTTTCCTCTGTTCCCAAGGGACAATTAATAACTTCCTTTTCTTTATCTACATACATAGCTATGTTTTTTAGAGTACTTATCATTTTGAATGGGAGAAAAAAATATATATCTGTATAAAAGAACTTATCACTTTGAACTGGGGGAAATTTGTTTACAGATCTGTTTCACACGTGCCGTGTGAGCTTCTTAAGTATAAGAACCTGTCTTAATAGTATGGAATACAGCCCTTTGCAAAGAGATTCAGTGTAGATCCTCAATGCATGCTTGGTCAGATAAATGAATGAATGAACAAATTGATGAATAGACGACCTTGTCAGAGTTAGCTTCAGCTTTGTTTTCAAATGGGAATGTGACATGTAAAACCAGTTTGAAATATTTTTAGATATCTGCTACTTGGGAAGATTTTTTTTTAAAGTAAATTAAATCTTTTTTGATATGAGGGTGCAGAATTGCTGTACAGATGACTGTAGAGGATTATTTAGTTGTAAGACAAATATACATGCACAAAAGAAGATTAGTCTTCAAGCTTTTTATCCATTGGAATCTGGGGTTCTGCCAGGTATTCAGCAGCTCCTTTAGTATGTCTCTTTATCACTATAGTAGCGTCCATGAGCCACCATAACAACCAGTTTTTTTTAAAAAATTAAAATAATGTCTCTTTATCACTATAGTAGCATCCATGAGCCACCATAACAACCAGTTTTTTTAAAAAAAATTAAAATAATCAGTCAGATAGCTAGCTATTTGTGTATACGGAGCCAGATGTCTGGTTATTTGGAAAAGTGGATGATCAGATATTTTTTTCACTTCTTATATGGAATTTTTGAGTGTACTTACAGATTGTTTTCTACTAACTCAAATGACAATCCGTAGTTTAACTCATCAGTGGTATGTTATACTTTGATCATAACTAATAAAGCAGTAAATGTTGATTAATCTCTCAGACCACCATGGAAATTCCATCCTTATTGATGGGCTGAACATTGTGGTTGGATGTGCCTGGAAATAAGTTGCTGCTGATTAAATGTTCACAGCCAGCCTTGGTTCTACCGTGTCCTGTAAAATGGGGTGTGGCCTACCTGCTTTACTTCTAATTCACAGAAACGTTGAAGTGATTAGTTTGATACACATGATGTGCCTTTATCTCCTCATAGAATCATAGCATGTAGAAACATTAATTTTTCATCCCATAATGAAGTTAAAAGAAGGGAAGTTGTCAAGTTCCTGAGAATACGGTCTTTGGAATCAGATAGATCTTGGTTTGAACCCCAATTCATGCTGTTACCTGCTCAGTCACCTTGGATAAAACTTTTTTAACTTCAGTGAGCTTCCACTAGCTATAAAATGATGAATCAAAATACATAATTTCAGATACGTTGTAGGCATTATAGCATTAGATAATGTATAAACTAACTCCATGCCTGGCATATGGTACATTGTCAAAATGGCTGATAATTTTATTGTTGTTGCTAGAAGTAAAGAGTTAGCTTGCCTCCAACATAAATGAACTATTTCTTTATCTTTGGGGTAAATCCTACCTTCCTGTCATTTTAGATATGACTAAAATTAGAACTCCTTGATCTTGGACTGGTCTCCTAACTGAGGAGATAATGACTTGCACTTCAGCGCTCCATTCAGCTCCCAGGTCCTTCCTTCCTTCCTTCTCAGTCTCTTTCTGGCTGTGCCTCAGGGATTTAAATTACTAAATGAACTTGCCTTTTGTCTTGTTCATCTCGTATTGTTACACAATTAAAAGAAAAAATCTTGATGATGCTGCTTCCCTCAGAAAGGCCACATCAAAAGGTAGAGTTCACCAAAAATAATACACACTTTTTCCGAAGACACAAACAGTTCCTTGAAAAGGATGTCATGCTGTAATTTGTTTTGTGAATTCTATAAACCACAGAACATTTACTTACAGTAAAGTTTGACCTTTCTTTTTCTTTCTTTTTCTGCCTACAAAGCTCTATCTTCTCTTCTTTTGAGAAGAAATGTAAAGGCTAAAATTCTCTTCAAAGTGCGTGCGTGTGTGTGTGTGTGTGTGTGTGTGTGTGTGTGTATGTGTATGTATGTGTATTCTCAATTGGATTTTATTAGAATACTGAGTTTAATGTCTAGCCAGGGTGCTTTGGCTTTTGTGGTATGCGGGCCTTCCCCTGCTGTGGCCTCTCCCGTTGCGGAGCACAGGCTCCGGACGCGCAGGCCCAGCGGCCATGGCTCACGGGCCCAGCCGCTCCGCGGCATGCGGGATCCTCCCAGACCGGGGGGCGAACCCGGTTCCCCTGCATCGGCAGGCGGACGCGCAACCACTGCGCCACCAGGGAAGCCCGGGTGCTTTGGCTTTATGTAATAATATTTTATGGAATGCAATCACTTGTGCAAAGACCAAAGAGAGGCTCATTTAAAACTTTTTAAAAAAGAATATTCTGTGCTCATAGGGGGACAGGAAATGCAATATGTATACTAAGCTCTACATTGCACCCCACTGAAAGCAGAGAAATCCCTATGACTGATTTGATGGTAGTAAAATCTCTTTAGGGATTTTTTTGGATAAAGAAAGTAATAGCAAGAAATGGGCACATAATTAAATTTCCAAAGTGCACGTGTCACGAGCATCTCATTGTCCCTCTGGAGGGGAAATTTACTATTGACTTAGGTAGACATTTTTCCTGCTATGAGCCCATTTTTAAAAAAAAAATCAGCAATTCCGAATTCTCTAAACAATTCTCTGCTATTTGAGTTATAAGAACATTTTACTGTTATTTGTGTTCTATTTTCATTATGGCAATATTTTACAACCACCAGGTTGCTATAGAAATGAAAATAACAAAGGTTTGGAAAGATACATGTTGCACGGGCTTGTTCTGCCTCTCTTGCCCTGTGTATGTGGACTGTGTTCTCTCTGAATGGACTTCCTTCCTCAGTTATTCAGTTGGTCTTTACTTAAGGAGCAAAGGTGAAAAATTTGTGTTCCGATATGTTTTTCCAAATTCTTTTGAAATTATTTTCATGTCTTTTAAGAATAAGTCGGTCTAAAAAAGACAGATTAGAAAAAGGAAAGAAAGGAAAGAAAAGAAAGGAAAGAAAAGAAAGAAGGAAAAGAGGAAAGAAGAGAGGAGGGGAGGAAGAAAGGAGAGGAGAGAGTAAAGGAGTAATAAGGTAGGCAGATGTGAGAGAGAACATAAAGTCGGCTGTGGAATTAGCATCTTTATAGGTGCCCACTTAACCATAAGGAAAAATCGCATTCTACTGGGATAGCCACAGACAGTTTTGAAGGGATTCATGAAGGAATCGGTTATTGCAGTGCATTACCATAGGGAAGATCCTAATTCTTTCTATTTGGGCTCAGCGTTGGTTACCTGTGACTGGGTACTTCGTTAATTGGATAGTGGCACAGCAACTGTTCCTTTCCAGCCCTAGCTTTTACAAATTAGGAAGAACTGATTTAGCAATACTTATAAAACTAAAGACGTAAGACCATCTGTAAGTTACTGGACCCACATTTGGCATCATAATAAAATATTTCTTGAAAATCACTGTTGCAAAATTATGGCCACATTTTGGCATATTAAAATACATGGTATTTATATACTTTCATAAAATAATGACTAGAAAGGGACACATATAAACATATATACATTTCTTTCTATATTTCAAAGCAAAAGAATGTTCATTTTAATAAAATTTTAATATTAACTCTTAAATGATGTCTAAAAACGCCAAACTAATTATGTCTCCTAATTCTGGTTTGTTAATTTTTCTAAACCAAACTTCAATATAGAGTTCAACAAAAGCAAATCTCTTAATTCTATTAGCACTGTGTTTTTGTTTTTGTTTTTTTTTTTGCGGTACGCGGGCCTTTCACTGCTGTGGCCTCTCTCGTTGCGGAGCACAGGCTCCGGACGCGCAGGCTCAGCGGCCATGGCTCACAGGCCCAGCCGCTCCGCGGCATGTGGGATCTTCCCGGACGGGGGCACGAACCCCTGTCCCCTGCATCGGCAGGCGGACTCTCAACCACTGCGCCACCAGGGAAGCCCTGCCACTGTGTTTTTATATGGTAATTAGATAAGAGTCACTTTATCCATTTTGATAGACTAGCAATCTTATAATTTTTCCCAGCTTGCTATACTTGAGTATAGGATTTTGCCTGGGAAGCTAGCATCACTCCACATTCAGAGAAATACCACATATAATGGTATAAATATAATAACATGACACTCACTGACAATGTCCCAAACCAGGAAGAGCTACCATTGAGAAGGATTTTTCTCCGAACTCTCAGCTCAGAGAAACATTGAGTAATATCTCTGAATTAGTCAGAACTATTACTGGTTCTATGACACATCTTAAGCAAGGAAAGTCCCTTAGTCCCTTAAAATACTCTTTTTTTTTTAACAGAATTCGAAAATTAACATTGACATTTTAATGTACTAAAGCAATATAAACTTACTAAATGTCACATTTAAAACTAATTAAAAGAATTAACTTTATGGACTAGGAAAAAATATATATAATTAGATATTATATACATATATGTGTATATATACACACATATATATTTAGTTAGAATATATATACTTATATTTTCCTAGTTAGAATATATTGTGTGGTATTATGATATACATACACACACATTTAAATGAAGTAATATAATAAGATTTAGACCTATTATGCTAACTTTTGAAATGTGCTGTTTTTAAATAGTTTCCTTATTCTCATCAAGGATTCAGTCTTTTAAAAACACAGTATACTGTAATTAACATCTTAATGTAGCAAAATAATAATATAAACTCATTAGATGTCATATTTAGAACTCTAATCTCTTTAAAATACTACTTTTACAAAATATAAAAAATTCCGCTCTAGGAATTTATCTCATAAATACTTTGTTCTTGCTGTGAAGTAGTTTGCTCTCGACTGTAGAGTCCAGAGTCATCAAAGGAAAGACACACCTCAGAGTTGACCTGAAAAGATAAGGGCAGATTGGTTGATATGTAGCAAAGATTTTGATCAGAAAGGATGTTGAGCTTGAGAAAATGGTTTTTCTTTTCTTTTTCAGTTTTATTGAGATACAGTTGACATGTAGCATTGTATAAATTTAAGGGGTATAGCATAATGTTTTGATATATGTATAAATTGCAAAATGATAACCACAATAAGATTAGTTCACATCCATCACCTCACATAGTTACAATTTTTCCCCCTTGTGATGTGAACCTTTGAGATCTATTCTCTTAGCAGCTATCAAATATTCAATACAGTATAGTCACCATGCTGTACATTATATCCTCAGAACTTTTTTATCTTATAACTGGAAGTTTATATCTTTGGACCACCTTCACCCAAATACCTCACCCCCGCTCCCCCAACCCAGGCAGTGGTTTTTCTTATCAAATGCAAGAGAAAGAGAATAAGAAGGGGAAAAAGCATCACTTTGATGTAGTACCTCTGAGACATAACAAATCATGTGAGAGCTGCATTTGACTTTAGAGACCGTTTAAGTGAATCTCCTCTCCCTGCCCACCCCTCCCCCCGCCCCTGTCATTTTACAGTTGCGGAAAATAATAGTTGAAGAAAGTTTACTAAGGTCATACAATTAAGAGCAGTGCCAAGAATAGAAACTGGATGTCTTGAGTTGGAGTCTTTCTGTGCCCTACAGTTGAAGCCAAAGAATTCAATTTCAAGATGGCAGGCAGTAGAAAACATTGCAGAGTTGGGTCCCCTTCTTTGAAGGCTTTTGGAGAAACCTCATTTCAATATCTATTTGTGAAATGTACAGAAACTTCAGGAAGAATGAGAGACCAAGAAAACCTGAGCTGAAAGCACAAAAAAATCACAGGAACTATCATCTGACATTTCATTTAACACCTATTTATTGAATATCTAACACATGCTAGGCACTCTTTTATGTCCCTGGGGTACATCTGTGAACAAAGAGGCAAACAGTTTCTTTCCTTGGGGAGCTTGCATCTAGTAGAGAGAATTAGACAATAAAATAAACAATAAACATAATAAGTAACTCATATATCACTTTAGAAGATAATAAGTGTTATGGGGGAAAAAAACAGAATAAAAGAGTTAGGAGTGACAGAGCTGGGGAATGTCTTAATGAGAAAATTATATATGAGCAAAGATTTGATTAAGGTGGGAGAGTTAGTCATCTGAGGACAGAGCACTCCAGGCAGAGGGAAGGGCTGTTGTTAACCCCGATGGCTGGAATGCGTCTAGCATATTTGTGAATAGAGTTCTGGCAGAGAGTGGTAAGAGATGGGCTCAGAGAGATGCTAGTCAGCCTCCTTGTGCAGAGACGTAGGTCATTTAAAGATACCTTTACCCTGAGAAATATGATGAGGACCTAATTAAGTATGTCAACCTGGCTGCTGTGTTGAAAGAATAGAGAGTGGGTTGGGGGAGGTGGATGGTAAAAAGAGGTAATAGGGTACCTCTTAGGAGGCTGTAGCTGTAATCCAGGTTAAGAAATGTAGACCTAGGCCAGGGTAATGATAATGGAGGTGTTCAGATGTGGTAAGTTTCTGAATAGTTTGAAAGTGTAGACAGCAGGATGTCCTGATGGGTTGGACATGGGTCTGACAGAGAGAAAGGTATCTGCCAAAGATGGAAAACCGAATCAATAAAGAAAAAGGAAGATGGTGCAAGAGAGAAAGGAACAAAGTGTGTGTGTGTGTGTGTGTGTGTGTGTGTGTGTGTGTGTGTGTGTGTGTGTGTCTTGACTGTGTGAGGAGATGGAGGGTGAAGGTTAAGGAAGAAGAGCAGGGTTTACTCTGGTTGGTGCTGGTGGAGAACACCAGTTATACTTGGTGTGTTTAGAGCTCCCAGCACTGACCCTCTTCCACAAATGCCCATGATAATCCCTTCCTTTGGTGCCTTCCCAGAAGGGCACTGGTCCAGTGGTGAGTGAGGTGCTGGGGGCCATCCTGAAGCCCAGCAACCACAACCACTGCCCGGGTTTTTTTTAGCAGCTGCTCTTTGATGTGCTGCCTTCACCACTTCTCCAAGCGTGAACTGTCATGAGGCGTTTTCCTTAGGAGCATCCTTCTCCTGCACTTTGTACACATACATGTACAGATGGGTGAAAAAGCATGCATGCTATAATGTGCATTTTAATTTTGTAAGAAAAATCTAAAAAGAAGTCCTTGTAGCATTTGAAAATGTTTAATTTTATAATCTGATGCTTTTAAGCAATGACCTACAATTAAACTATAAAGAAAAATGTAGGCTTGGATTTTCACCTATAATTCATATTTGCATGATTATAATGTGCCATTATAAATTATACAGGGGATCAGAATCTGCCATCTCAAAGGTCAAAAAGACCTCATCATTCTAAAGGACACTTTTAAATACTTTGCTTAATTGATGAGGACAGAAATAATGTAAATCAGATCATGTCACTCTCCTGCTCAAAACTTTCCAGTTTCCCTCTCATTCAAAACGAAATCCAAAGTCCTTAAAATGGCCTATAAGGCCCTACACAAACTAGCTTTATGTCACTTTTCTGGCCTCACTTCTAACCATCTTTCCTTTTTTTCACTTTGTGTCAGTCACAGTGACCTCCTTATGCCGACTTGAAGACACTGAAGACCCTCCCACTTCAGGTCCTGTGCACTCACTATTCCCACAGGGCAGTACTCTTCCCCCAGGATTCGCTTACCTTTCTTCCTCACTTCATACAGTGCAGTTCTCTGTTCACTGTCCCCACCTGAGAGCATCCTTCTCTGTATACCCACATCTAAATGTGCACCACCTCCCATGACTTTGTCTATGTTATGTTCCCTCTTAGTCCTTACTACACACTTGCTTATCTATTATCTGTACACTTTCTTCTCCATTAGTATGCGAACTCCTTGAAGGCAAGAGAGCAGAGACTTTGTTTGCTCTTAACCCTAGCCTTGCAACAGTGCTTGGCACATGGCAGGTAGTTGGTTAAGATTTGTTGAGTGAGGAAAGTGAATTGGATAACCTTTGTCATGCTTTTATACTGTGGTCTACTCCAGTTCTGGAAACAATGGACACCACCCTCCCTCAGCCCCTGGTTTCCTCAACGTCAGGCTCTTCTGGTTCTGTTTCAGACATGTAGGGCCTGGGATCTGGGATACACGCTCCTCTGCTATCTCTACCTTATATACACTACATGCTCCAGAAATATCAGACTGTTTTTACAAGCCTCCATGTCCTTTCAGATGTCCGTGCCTTTGTGCTTGCTAATCCATCTGCCTGAACTGTCCTCCCTAATTTTTCTTCCTGGCAACCTCTTACACTGGTGTCCGAATTCACTTTTCATGTCCCTTCTTTGGGTGAGCTTTCTTCATGCTGCGTTCCTCCCTATTGGCTACCCACTCCCTTATGTCTCTTGGTACATTGTTTGTGCCTGAATTCGTAGCGTGCTATACTGCAAAGACATGTTTCCCCTCTGCATTTCCTCCTAAGTTATGAACTCCTTGAGAGCAGAGATTCAACTTATTCATATATTTGAATCTGGGCACAAACCCAGGGCCTCTCACATAATAGGGGCTGAATAAATGACTTCTGAATGAATATAAAAATATTGTTGAGTAACTCTATAAGGTAAAATGCTTTGAAATGCTTTAAATTTTGAGTTGAAGGCTGGGGAACCGAGCTTTTTCTTTTCCTTAAAGCCAGAGCAAAGCATGCTCCCCTGCACAGAGCATGCCGAAGGAGTGGGTAGCATAGCCTACTGCTGACTCAGCACACGCCAAGGTGAGTCATGGGAAATCACTAGTGGAGTTCTGCTTAGGCACAGCACATGACTCAGAGTCAGTGCCACCAGTTCTTTGGCCATTGACTAGAGATGAAATAAATCCAGAGATCTGATTCTAGCTGAGGAGGTTTTGAATTAGAATCACATTTCATGGAAAGAAATCCAGAATGGGATTCTTTTCTCCTTATGTGTTTAGTGTCTAATCACATGATCTGTGTCTCCCTTTATTATTATTATTATTATTATTAGTAGTAGTAGTAGTAGTAGTATTCTTGTATCCATTTATTTTTATAAGCTCAATGTACTCTCTCTAGCATGAGTCTTACCTGGGGAGAGGACATGCAGTAACAGAGAAGGAAGTTTGCTCTCCAAGGAGAGCATGACAATCTCCAGTGGTCAGGTGAAGGTGAAAACGCATAGATGCCATTATTATTGCTTCAGTCACTTGTTTTCTTTTTTTTTTTTAACATCTTTATTAGAGTATAATTGCTTTACCATGGTGTGTTAGTTTCTGCTTCATAACAAAGTGAATCAGCTATACATATACATATATCCCCATATCTCCTCCTTCTTTTTTTTATTTCACACACACACACTGTATTTTATTTTTACAAGAGATCAATAGACTGATGCCAAGCATTGTAAATGGATGACCACAACAAAAGCAACAATGATTGCAATTACCAAACACAAAAAACACTCATACTATGTCATAATATTGACATTCAGTCCAGTAATCCTCCACTGTAACAGCTCCTTTACTTTGCAGTGAAAATTGATTTGTACATTTTTTGCCTCTGACACGCTCATACTATGTCATAATATTGACATTCAGTCCAGTAATCCTCCACTGTAACATCTCCTTTACTTTGCAGTGAAAATTGATTTGTACATTTTTTGCCTCTGAGTCCTTGTGGGATATTTGTTTTATTCAAATAGAAAGTCACAGAAATTATAATCATCCTCATCAGTTCACTCAGTCCCATGTAATTAATTTTTTTTCATTTTGATCTTTTGTTAGCACTTTTATAAGTTCATCAGTTTTCCATTAGAGTTCTGAAAATGCTCATTCATTCAGTTCAGCAGTATAGTCAGTTACCAGAAACCTGTACTTGTCAGAGTCTTTTCCATGAATTTCTTGAAGATGAAACCCTTTTAAAGGAGCATATTTGCAAAAGCATCACAGTACGCCCAGAACTCTCTGTAAATGACAAAACACTTAAAAATGTCCACGGTTAAAGATTTGATGAAAGTTCATAATAATGCAACTGACAAGGAAATTTAGTTATTTCTGAGATATACATTTTAAAGTAATAACTAGAATTATGACATAACATTATACCAAAACATATAAGATTTTTAGAAATTTCATGTGTTGTCTGAAACATTTATATTAACATATTTCCATACAAATAACCCAAAGAAAGTTTAGAATTAGTTTTTTTGTTTGTTTTTTTATACTGCAGGTTCTTATTAGTCATCAATTTTATACACATCAGTGTATACATGTCAATCCCAATCGCCCAATTCATCACACCACCATCCCCACCACACCACGGTTTTCCCCCCTTGGTGTCCATACGTTTGTTCTCTACATCTGTGCCTCAACTTCTGCCCTGCAAACCGGTTCATCTGTGCCATTTTGCTAGGTTCCACATACATGCGTTAATATACGATATTTGTTTTTCTCTTTCTCACTTACTTCACTCTGTATGACAGTCTCTAGATAATCCACGTCTCAACAAATGACTCAGTTTCGTTCCTTTTTATGGCTGAGTAATATTCAATTGTATATATGTACCCAAACTTCTTTATCCATTAGTCTGCCGATGGGCATTTAGGTTGCTTCCATGACCTGGCTATTGTAAATAGTGCTGCAATGAACATTGGGGTGCATGTGTCTTTTTGAATTATGGTTTTCTCTGTTTATAT
>NC_041218.1:73785631-73787209 GCF_002837175.3 Physeter macrocephalus
TCCATACTGTTCTCCATAGTGGCTGTATCAATTTACATTCCCACCAACAGTGCAAGAGGGTTCCCTTTTCTCCGCACCCACTCCAGCATTTGTTGTTTGTAGATTTTCTGATGATGCCCATTCTGACTGGTGTGAGGTGATACCTCATTGTAGTTCTGATTTGCATTTGTCTAATAATTAGTGATGTTGAGCAGATTTTCATGTGCTTCTTGGCCATTTGTATGTATTCTTTCGAGAAATGTCTGTTTAGGTCTTCTGCCCATTTGTAAGACACTGTCTTTTCTCCATTGTATATCCTTGCCTCCTTTGTCATAGATTACTTGACCATAGGTGTGTGGGTTTATCTCTGGCTTTCTATCTTGTTCCATTGATCTATGTTTCTGTTTTGGGGCCAGTACCATATTGTCTTGATTACTGTAGCTTTGTAGTATAGTCTGAAGTCAGGGAGCCTGATTCCTCAAGCTCTGTTTTTTTCCCTCAAGACTCCTTTGGCAATTTGGGGTCTTTTGTGTCTCCATACAAATTTTAAGGTGATTTGTTCTAGCTCCATAAAAAATGCTATTGGTAATTTGATAGGGATTGCATTGAATCTGTAGATTGCTTTGGGTAGTAGAGTCATTTTCACAATATTGCTTCTTCCAATCCAAGAACATGGTATATCTCTCCATCTGTTTGAATCATCTTTAATTTCTTTCATCAGTGTCTTATAGTTTTCTTCATACAGGTCTTTTGTCTCCCAAGGTAGGTTTATTCCTAGGTATTATATTCTTTTTGTTGAAATGATGAATGGTACTGTTTCCTTAATTTCTCTTTCAGATTTTTCATCATTAGTGTATAGGAATGCAAGAGTTTTCTGTGCATTTCTCTATGTATAGTATCATGTCATCTGCAAACAGTGACAGTTTTACTTCTTCTTTTCCAATTTGTATTCCTTTTATTTCTTTTTCTTCTCTGATTGCCATGGCTAGGACTTCGAAAACTATGTTGAATAATAGTGGTGAGAGTGGACATCCTTGTCTCATTCCTGATCTTAGAGGAAATGCTTTCAGTTTTTCACCATTGAGAATGATGTTTGCTGTGGGTTTGTCATATGAGGCCTTTAATATGTTAAGGTAGGGTCCCTGTCTGCCCACTTTCTGGAGAGTTTTAATCATAAATGGGTGTTAAATTTTGTCAAAAGTTTTTTCTGCATCTATTGAGATGATCATATGGTTTTTATTCTTCAATTTGTTACTATGGTGTATCACATTGATTGATTTGTGTATATTGAAGAATCCTTGCATCCCTGGCATAAATCCCACTTGATCGTGGTGTATGATCCTTTTAATGTGTTGTTGGATTCTGTTTGCTAGTATTTTGTTGAGGATTTTTGCATCTATATTCATCAGTGATATTGGTCTGTAATTTTCTTTTTTTGTAGTATCTTTGTCTGGTTTTGGTATCACGGTGATGGTGGCCTCACAGAATGAGTTTGGGAGTGTTCCTTTCTCTGCAATTTTTTGGAAGAGTTTGAGAAGGATGGGTGTTAGCTCTTCTCTAAATGTTTGATAGAATTCACCTGTGAGGCCATCTGGTCCT
>NC_041218.1:73788452-73795135 GCF_002837175.3 Physeter macrocephalus
TCTTCTTTCTCTAGTTCCTTTAGGTGTAAGGTTAGATTGTTTACTTGAGATTTTTCTTGTTTCTTGAGGTAGGCTTGTATAGCTATAAACTCCCTCTTAGAACTGCTTTTGCTGCATCCCATAGGGTTTGGATCGTCGTGTTTTCATTGTCATTTGTCTCTAGGTATTTTTTGATTTCCTCTTTGATTTCTTCAGTGACCTCTTGGTTATTTAATAACGTATTGTTTAGCCTCCATGTGTTTGTGTTTTTTACGTTTTTTTCCCTGTAATTTATTTCTAATCTCATAGTGTTGTGGTCAGAAAAGATGCTTGATATGATTTCAATTTTCTTAAATGGAGTGAGGCTTGATTTGTGACCCAAGATGTGATCTATCCCGGAATGTTCCGTGCGCACTTGAGAAGGAAGTGTAATCTGCTGTTTTTGGATGGAATGTCCTATAAATATCAATTAAATCTATCTGGTCTATTGTGTCATTTAAAACTTGTGTTTGCTTATTTATTTTCATTTTGGATGATCTGTCCATTGGTGTAAGTGAGGTGTTAAAGGCCCCCACTATTATTGTGTTACTGTCAATTTCCTCTTTTAGAGCTGTTATCATTTGCCTTATGTATTGAGGTGCTCCTGTGTTGGGTGCATATATATATTTATAATTGTTATATATCTTCTTCTTGGATTGATCCCTTGATCATTATGTAGTGTCCTTCCTTGTCTTTTTTAACATTCTTTATTTTAAAGTCTATTTTCTCTGATATGAATGTAGCTACTCCAGCTTTCTTTTGATTTCCAGTTGCATGGAATATCTTTTTCCATCCCCTCACTTTCAGTCTGAATGTGTCGCTAGGTCTGAGGTGGGTCTCTTGTAGACAGCATATATATGGGTCTTGTTTTTGTATCCAGTCAGCAGGCCTGTGTCTTTTGGTTCGAGCATTTAATCCATTCATGTTTAAGGTAATTATCGATATGTATGTTCCTATGACCATTTTCTTAATTGTTTTGTTTTTGTTTTTGTAGGTCCTTTTCTTCTCTTGTGTTTCCCACTTAGAGAAGTTCCTTTAGCATTCCTTGTAGAGCTCTTTTGGTGGTGCTGAATTCTCATAGCTTTTGCTTGTCTGTAAAGCTTTTGATTTCTCCATCAAATCTGAAATGAGATCCTTGCTGGGTAGAGTAATCTTGGTTGTAGGTTCTTCCCTTTCTTCACCTAAGTATATCATGCCACTCCCTTATGGCTTGTAGAGTTTCTGCTGAGAAATCAGCTGTTAACCTTATAGGAGTTCCCTTGTATGTTATTCGTTGTTTTTCCCTTGCTGCTTTCAATAATTTTTCTTTGTCTTTAATTTTTGCCAGTTTGATTACTGTGTGTCTTGGCATGTTTCTCCTGTGTTTATCCTGTATGGGACTCGCTGTGCTTCCTGGACTTGAGTGGCTGTTTCCTTTCCCACGTTAGGAAAGTTTTTGACTATAATCTCTTCAAATATTTTCTCTGGTCCTTTCTCTCTCTCTTCTCCTTCTGGGACCCCTATAATGCACATGTTGTTGCGTTTAATGTTGTCCCAGAGGTCTCTTAGGCTTTCTTCATTTCTTTTCATTCTTTTTTCCTTATTCTGTTCCACAGCAGTGAATTCCACCATTCTGTCTTCCAGGTCACTTATCCGTTTTTTTGCCTCAGTTATTCAGCTGTTGATTCCTTCTAGTGTAGTTTTCATTTCGCTTATTGTATTGTTCATCTCTGTTTGTTTGTTTTTTAATTCTTCTCGGTCTTTGTTAAGCATTTCTGGCATCTTCTTGATCTTTGCCTCCATTCTTTTTCTGAGGTCCTGGATCATCTTCACTATCATTATTCTGAATTATTTTTCTGGAAGTTTGCCTATCTCCACTTCATTTAGTTGTTTTTCTGGGGTTTTATCTTGTTCCTTCATCTGGTATATAGCCCTCTGCCTTTTCATCTTGTCTGTCATTCTGTGAATGTGGTTTTTTTTCCACAGGCTGCAGGATTGTAGTTCTTCTTGCTTCTGCTGTCTGCCGTCTGGTGGATGAGGCTATCTAAGAGGCTTGATGGGAGGGACTGGTGGTGGGTAGAGCTGGCTATTGCTCTGGTGGGCATATGTCAGTAAAATTTTAATCCACTTGGCTGTTGATGGGTGGGGCTGGGTTCCCTCCCTATTGGTTGTTTGGCCTGAGGCAACCCAACACTGGAGCCTCCCTGGGCTCTTTGGTGGGACTAATGGCGGACTCTGGGAGGGCTCACGCCAAGGTTTACTTCCCAGAACTTCTGCTGCCAGTGTCCTTGTCCCCACGGTGAGACAGAGCCACTCCCCGCCTCTGCAGGAGACCCTCCGACAGTAGCAGGTAGGTCTGGTTCATTCTCCCCTGGGTCACTGCTCCTTCCCCTGCGTCCCGATGCGCACACTACTTTGTGTGTGCCCTCCAAGAGTGGAGTCTCTGTTTCCCCCAGTCCTGTCGAAGTCCTGCACTCAATTCCCACTAGCCTTCAAAGTCTGATTCTCTAGTAATTCCTCCTCCCATTGCCAGACCCCCAGGTTGGGAAGCCTGACGTGGGGCTCAGAACCTTCACTCCAGTGGGAGGACTTCTGTGGTATAAGTGTTCGCCAGTCTGTGAGTCACCCACCCACCAGTTATGGGATTTGATTTTACTATGATTGCGCCCCTCGTACCATCTCATTGTGGTTTCTTTGTCTTTGGATTTGGGGTTTCTTTTTTGGTGAGTTCCAGTGTCTTCCTGTCGATGATTGTCCAACAGCTAGTTGTGATTGTCCAGTCATTTGTTTTCTAGCAAAGAAACACATGTACAAATCCTCAGTGGGCCCTCTTTATCATTCTCCTATGATATATATACTACCTTGGTCCTATCCCTCTCTATTTCTTTGATTTACTTCCTTGCTTTGTAGAAGTGCATTCTCAAGTGAATTATTCAGAAAGAGTACATTGAAATTAAGCTTCTGAGTCCTTACGTGTCTTAAAGTATGTTTAACATACTTTATTCCTAGTATGTAATGCCTGGAAGTAGAATTAAAGATTAAAAATAATTTTCCCTCAGAATGTAAGGACATTCAGTTTTGCTGACTAGGAGTTTAATGCCAATCTCATTCTTCATCTCTTTTTGAGGATAACTTTTTTTTTAAGGATCTCTGGGGATTTGAAGTTTCATGAGAATATGTCTAAGTGTGTATATGTTGTTATACGTAGAGCTTGGCAGTGGTTAGACTTATCAAATCTGGAGACTTGAGTCATTCTTCAGTTCCTAAAATTATCTCCTGCTACTAGTTGAAAATTTTCTCCTCTCTCTTTCTCAGCATTCTCACGGACCCTATTATTCAAATACAAGACTTCTATATTGATCATTTATGTCTCTTTTCCCATTTACCATTATATATTTTATCTGCTTCCTTTTATAAGGGACTACTTCACTTTTTACTTTTTCAGATACCTTACTAATTTATGCATTTGCAGCTTCATCTTTAAATGCTTCGCTTGTTCTTTACTTGTTCTTTTTCATAACAGCATATCTGCGTTTTAGATAAAGTGTTTTCTTGAATCTCTTTGAGCTTATTATTTCTGTTCCTGAACGATCTCTGTTTTGTCCAGAGTTGTTTATGTTTCTTTTAAAACTTGTTTTTCTTCATAATATTGTGTCTCCTTATATATGCTGGGGTATTCCTAATTTGCCATTGATATTTATGAAAGTAGTAACTGGTATCAGTTTTCCCTGTGGTTGTGTAAATGGGTCAACTGGAGCTCTGTGTCAGCCACTGTGGGTTAGAGTGTATGGACTGCCAAATCCCACTTAGGGTTAGCATTCCAGAAGATGGCTCATGGTCTCTGTATCTTCCTAAATGACTGTACGTGGTGGACAGTATACACATTAGAGGGCTTGGCTTTCTCCAGACACATCCTTTTCTTAAGAAAGAATCATCTGAATGTTTTCCCTGGGTTGCTGGCATAGAGGAAAGATAATTAAGGTGTTGAGCTATAGGCCTGGTCTTCTTAACCAGCTAACATTTAAAAATTTCTTGTTTTCAGTCCTGCCTCTTTTTCCTTCACCATACCTATTTCTTCAGTGGGGTTCCATTGGGTAGAGTGTCTCCCATCTCTTCTGTGGTAGCCTTCTTTTTGTTTCATTCTTTTAATATGCACCCAATTTCCCTTTTCTGGGAATTTACTTAAAATATCTGTTTGTTGACAGCTCTCACATCCTCACTTTTTGTTATACATCTATTCACTTTTTTGGATTCTGATACATGGTAGCATTTTATTTTAAAATACTATTGGACTTACAGAAAAGTTATAAGAATAGCACAGAGTTCCTGTATGCCCTACACCCAGCTTCCCCTAATGGTAAAACTTATATAACCACAGCACAGTTATCAAAATTAAGAAATTAATATTTTTATAATACTGTTAGCTAAGCTACAGATTTTATATGCAACCGAAGTTTTCCAATGAATGTCCTTTTTCTGTTCCAGTATCCAATCCAGAGACTCACATTGCACTTAGATGTCATGTCTCCTTAGTCTCCTCCAACCTGTAGCAAGTCCTTAGTCTTTCCTGACCATGACTTTTAAAGTGTACTGGTCAGTTTATTTTGTAAATATCCCTCAGTTTGGGTGTGTCTGATATTTTCTCATTATTAGATTTGAGGTTGTATGTTTTTAGCAGGAATACTATAGAACTGATCTGCCTATCTCAGGGAGTAGTGATGTTAATATGTCTTATCACTAGAGATGTAAACCTTGATGACTTTATTACGACAATATCTTGGTCAAGTGGTTATTTTCTATTTCCCTCATTTCTTCTATACTTAATAGTTGAAAGTTTTCCTTAGGCAGAGCTATTTCTTCTTTTCTGTATTTATTCTATTATTTTTTAATCTCTGTAAGGATTCTAAGATACTTATTTGACTCTACGGCTTATAATCCAGTACTATCATTGTTTATTTTGTTCCTCAGATTGTCACAGCTTTGGCCATTGGGAGCTCTTTCACCTTGCCTTATATGCCCTACTGACATGCCCCTATTGCTTTGAGCCTTTCATTGTTTTCTGTCACCAGAAGATATTCCAGAAATACCTTGTATTTTCCCTGACACAGGCCTGGAATCAACTACTTCTCCAGGGATCCCTGGATCCTTTTTTGTTGTTGTTTTTAACATTTTTATTGGAGTATAATTGCTTTACTGTGGTGTGTAAGTTTCTGCTTTATAACAAAGTGAATCAGTTATACATATACATATATCCCCATATCTCTTCCCTCTTGCATCTCCCTCCCTCCCACCCTCCGTATCCCACCCTTCTAGCTGGTCACAAAGCACTGAACTGATCTCCCTGTGCCATGTGACTGCTTCCCACTAGCTATCTATTTTACATTTGGTAGTGTATATATGTCAATGCTACTCTCTCACTTCATCCCAGCTTACCCTTCCCCCTCCCCGTGTCCTCACATCTGCGTCTTTATTCCTGTCCTGCCCCTAGGTTCGTCAGGACCAATTTTTTTTTTTTTAGATTCCATATATATGTGTTAGCATACGGTATTTGATTTCTCTTTCTGATTTACTTCACTCTGTATGACAGACTCGAGGTCCATCCACCTCACTACAAATAGCTCAATTTCCTTTCTTTTTATGGCTGAGTAATATTCCATTCTGTATATGTGTCACATCTTCCTTATCCATTCATCTGTCGATGGACACTTAGGTTGCTTCCATGTGCCAGCTATTGTAAATAGAGCTGCAATGAACATTGTGGTACATGACTCTTTTTCACTTATAATTTTTAGTTTTTTTAAGGAACCTCCATACTTTTCTCCATAGTGTCTGTATAAATTTACATTCCCACCAACAGTGCAAGAGTGTTCCCTTTTCTCCACACCCTCTCCAGCATTTATTGTTTGTAGATTTTTTGATGATGGCCCCTCTGCCTGGTGTGAGACGATATCGCATTGTAGTTTTGATTTGCATTTCTCTAACGATTAGTGATGTTGAGCATTCTTTCATGTGTTTGTTGGCAATCTGTATATCTTCTTTGGAGAAATGTCTATTTAGGTCTTCTGCCCATTTTTGGATTGGGTTTCATTAGGTCCCATTTGTTTATTTTTGTTTTTATTTCCATTTCTCTAGGAGGTGGATCAAAAAGGATCTTGCTGTGATTTATGTCATAGAATGTTCTGCCTATGTTTTCCTCTAAGAGTTTGACAGTGTCTGGCCTTACATTTAGGTCTTTAATACATTTTGATTTTATTTTTGTGTATGGTGTTAGGGAGTGTTCTACTTTCATACTTTTACATGTACCTGTCCAGTTTTCCCAACACCACTTATTGAAGAAGCTGTCTTTTCTCCATTGTATATTCTTGCCTCCTTTAATCAAAGATAAGGTGACCATATGTGCGTGGGTTTATCTCTGGGCTTTCTATTGATCTGTATTTCTGTTTGATCTATATTTCTGGTTCTGTGCCAGTACCATACTGTCTTGATTACTGTATCTTTATAGTATAGTCTGAAGTCCAGGAGCCTGATTCCTTCAGCTCCGTTTTTCTTTCTCAAGACTGCTTTGGCTATTCAGGGTCTTTTGTGTTTCCATACAAATTGTGAAAATTTTTGTTCTAGTTCTGTGAAGAATGCCCGTGGTAGTTTGATAAGGATTGCACTGAATCTGTAGATTGCTTTGGGTAGTA
>NC_041218.1:73796015-73822619 GCF_002837175.3 Physeter macrocephalus
TTGTGACATCTTTGTCTGGTTTTGGTATCAGGGTGATGGTGGCCTTGTAGAGTGAGTTTGGGAGTGTTCCTCCCTCTGATATTTTTTGGAAGAGTTTGAGAAGATTATGTATTTCTTTTTCTTCTCTGATTGCTGTGGCTAAACCTTCCAAAGCTATGTAGAATAATACTGGTGAGAGTGGGCAACCTTTTCTTGTTCCTGATGTTAGGAGTTTGAGAAGATTATGTGTTAGCTCTTCTCTAAATGTTTGACAGAATTCGCCTGTGAAGCCATCTGGTCCTGGGCTTTTGTTTGCTGGAAGATTTTTAATCACAGTCTCAATTTCAGTGCTTGTGATTTGTCTGTTTATATATTCCATTTTTTCCTTATTCAGTCTTGGAAGGTTGTGCATTTCTGATAATTTGTCTGTTTCTTCCAGGTTGTCCATTTTGGGGGCATATAGTTGCCTGTAGTAATCTCTCATGATCCTTTGTATTTCTGCAGTGTCACTTGTTACTTCTCCTTTTTCATTTCTAATTCTATTGCTTTGAGTCCTCTCCCTCTTTTTCTTGATGAGTCTGGTTAATGGTTTATCAATTTTGTTTATCTTCTCAAAGAACCAACTTTTAGTTTTATTGATCTTTGCTATCATTTCCTTCATTTCTTTTTCATTTATTTCTGATCTGATCTTTATGATTTCTTTCCTTCTGCTAACTTTGGGGTTTTTTTTCCTCTTCTTTCTCTAATTGCTTTATATGTAAGGTTAGGTTGTTTATTTGAGATGTTACTTGTTTCTTAAGGTAGGATTGTATTGCTATACACTTCCCTCTTAGAACTGCTTTTGCTGCGTCCCATAGGTTTTGGGTCATCGTGTTTTCATTGTCATTTGTTTCTAGGTATTTTTTGATTTTCTCTTTGATTTCTTCAGTGATCTCTTGGTTATTAAGTAGTGTATTGTTTCGCCTCCATGTGTTTGTATTTTTTACACATTATTTCCTGTAATTGATATCTAGTCTCATAGCGTGTTCAAAAAGGATACTTGATAGAATTTCAATTTTCTTAAATTTACCAAGGCCTGATTTATTACCCAAGATATGATCTATCGTGGAGAATGTTCCATGAGCACTTGAGAAGAATGTGTATTCTGTTGTTTTTTGTTGGAATGTCCTATAAATATCAACGAAGTCCATCTTGTTTAATGTATCATTTAAAGCTTTTGTTTCCTTATTTATTTTCATTTTGGATGATCTGTACAGTGGTGAAAGTGGGGTGTTAAAGTCCCCTACTATGATTGTGTTACTGTCGATTTCCCCTTTTATGGCTGTTAGTATATGCCTTATATATTGAGGTGCTCCTATGTTGTGTGCATAAATATTTACAATTGTTATATCTTCTTGGATTGATCCCTTGATCATTATGTAGTGTCTTTCTTTGTCTCTTGTAATAGTCTTTGTTTTATAGTCTATTTTGTCTCATATGAGAATTGCTGCTCCAGCTTTCTTTTGATTTCCATTTGCATGGAATATCTTTTTCCTTCCCCTCACTTTCAGTCTGTATGTGTCTCTAGGTCTGAAGTGGGTCTCTTGGTGATGGCATATATACGGACGTTGTTTTTGTATCCATTCAGCCAGTCGGTGTCTTTTGGTTGTAGCATTTAATCCATTTACATGTAAGGTAATTATTGATATGTATGTTCCTATTACCATTTTCTTAATTGTTTTGGGTTTGTTATTGTAGATCTTTTCCTCCTCTTGTGTTTCCTGCCTAGAGAAGTTCCTTTAGCATTTGTTGTAAAGCTGGTTTGGTGGTGCTGAATTCTCTTAGCTTTTGCTTGTCTGTAAAGGTTTCAATTTCTCCATCAAATCTGAATGAGATCCTTGCTGGGTAGAGTAATCTTAGTTGTTGGTTTTTCCCTTTCATCACTTTAAATCCGTCCTCCCACTCCCTTCTGGCTTGCAGGGTTTCTGCTGAAAGATCAACTGTTAACCTTATGGGGATTCCCTTGTATGTTATTTGTTCTTTTTTCCTTGCTGCTTTTAATATTTTTTCTTTGTATTTACTTTTTGACAGTTTGATTAATATTTGTTTTGGTGTGTTTCTCCTTGGATTTATCCTATATGGGACTCTCTGTGCTTCCTGGACTTGATTAACTATTTCCTTTCACATATTAGGGAACTTTTCAACTATAATCTCTTCAAATATTTTCTCAGACCCTTTCTTTTTCTCTTCTTCTGGGACCCCTATAATTCGAATGTTGGTGCGTTTAATGTTGTCCCAGAGGTCTCTGAGACTGTCCTCAGTTCTTTTCATTCTTTATTCTGCTCTGCAATAGTTACTTCCACTATTTTATCTTCCAGGTCACTTATCTGTTTTTCTGCCTGAGTTATTCTGCTATTGATCCCTTCTAGAGAATTTTTAATTTCATTTTTTGTGTTGTTCATCATTGCTTGTTTGCTTTTTAGTTCTTCTAGGTCCTTGTTAAATGTTTCTTGTATTTTCTCCATTCTGTTTCCAAGATTTTGGATCATCTTTACTGTCATTATTCTGAATTCTTTTTCTGGTAGACTGCCTATTTCCTGTTCATTTGTTAGGTCTGGTGTATTTTTACCTTCCTCCTTCATCTGCTTTGTGTTTCTTTGTCTTCTCATTTTGCTTAACTTACTGTGTTTGGGGTCTCCTTTTCGCACGCTGCAGGTTCATAGTTCCCGGTTTTTTGTGTCTGTCCCCAGTGACTAAGGTTGGTTCAGTTGGTTGTCTAGGCTTCCCGGTGGAGGGGATTAGTGTTTGTGTTCTGGCGCATGAGGCTGGATCTTGTCTTTCTGGTGGGCAGACCCATGTGTGGTGGTGTGTTTTGGGGTGTCTGTGACCTTATTATGATTTTAGGCAGCCTCTCTGCTAATGGATGGGGTTGTGTTCCTGTCTTGCTAGTTGTTTGGCATAGGGTGTCCAGCTCTGTAGCTTGCTGGTTGTTGTGTGGAGCTGAGTCATGGCGTTGAGATGGAGATCTCTGGGAGATTTTCTCCGTTTGATATTACGTGGAGCTGCGAGGTCTCTGATGGACCAGTGTCCTGAACTTCGCTCTCCCACCTCAGAGGCACAGCCCTGACGCCTGGCTGGAGCACAAAGAGCCTGTTATCCACACGGCTCAGACTTTTGGGAGGTCTGAGGTCTTCTGCCAGCGTTCAGTAGGTTTTCTGTAGGAGTTGTTCCACATGTAGATGTATTTCTGATGTATTTGTTTGTTTGAAGGAGATCTCCATATCTTACTCTTCCACCGTCTTGAAGCTCCTCCCCTGGATCCTTTTTTTGAAGATTGATGCTAACTGTGCTGTTTGCTACTGTGCTGTCATTGCTTTTAGGAAATACATAATAACCCATACATACACACATATCTAAAGGTTTTTCTGAGTCTGTTTACCTGATATATATTTAAAACCATGAGTTCATATGTATATTTTTATAATTTTCTTTCAGTGGGATATTGGGAAATGATGAGGGACTAACACATATGCTTTGTTTGCTGTCTTTTACCAGAAAATCCAATAATTCAGGTAAAAGTTTAAATAAATGCCTTTGAGGATTTGTTCTATTTAAGAAAAATTATATTATTTTCCCCACTCAGTACTCCCAATATGTTTTCAGTCTTTCAAACATGATAGATCTTTTGAATAAAAATCAATCTAGACTAACATAAAAAGAAGAGTGCAAACACTTCCATGTACATTGCTAAAATATTTGCCACAGTAAGGAGATCTGTGGAGTCTTAGTCTCATCAGTTTATCAGAGAACTGAGCATTAAAGAGTTTAATACTAACAATGGGAAAGTAAATAAGTTTCAGTTAAAAATTTAGCACATCTTTAAGCCAAACAGTATTTGCAACATGGTAGAAACTGAATCCATACTTGTTAAAATGCCTGAATGAACCTTATCAATATCACCACCAATAAGCACGTTATCATAGAGTTCTTCACTACACAGAATCTATTGTAGCATAACATTACACAACTCTTATAATCATGCATCACTAACTCATTCAGCAAACAGCTACTACTTGGACACAATTCTAAGCATGTATATTTTTAAATGGAAGGAGTTTATCAAGTGATGTATTTTTTTTCAAATTTTCCATTTTTCCTTATTTTTTGGAGTGAATTCAAGTGTATAGGATTAGTCTTGTGAAATAGAGCATTTTGAAAGCCTGTGTGAAATTGTAAAATCCATGTTTGTATATTCAGGAATAACATACATAACAAATGTGGTATTTGCTTCAGATAGAAACTAGTGGATTCTGTATATTTGGAGATACATGGCATATCTCCAAATAAACATATTTCCTCTGTAAGTGGGTAAGGTCTTTATTAACAAAATAATTGCATTGGAATAAAAACCTACTCCAGTCCATACCAAATTTCCAATTGCAGACCAAATTTCTGTTTTGTTCTAAGGTTAGATCTTTTTTTTTAATTTTGGCAAAAATAGACATTTATAAAAATGTTTTGTTGGAGGGAATGGTTTGTGTCTCATTCTGTTTTTTAGTTTATGCCTTCATTTTGATGGAGGCATCCAATACCTTCCTTTGATAATGTTTGTGGGAGATAATATCTTTTTGTTTGATATTTTAAATATCTGAAACTATCATCTACTCAGTTTTGCAGCTTGGATGTATATGAGATTATAATTTTTAAAATATTTTCCTTAGACTTTCCTTCATAACATAATTTCCTAAATGGGTCCTTCAAGTTTCTTGCCTATTTTTCACATCTCCGTTTTGTGTTGTACTTTCTGAGAGAATTTGTCAACTTTATCTTCTAAACAGTCTATTACACATTTTGTTTGCTGTTTCTTCTTTTTCTTAATAGCACCCTCTTTTCATTTCATAGATGTCCTATCTTATGTCTTTGAGGATAATCCAAATTTCTGTAATGATAGTCTCTTCCCTGCATTTTCTCTTGTTTGAAGACTTCCCTTTCATTTATTCATTTGTTTGCATGTTACTTTTATTGTCTTTCATGCTAGAAACTTTCTTCATGCAGTCCATCATATTTGAGAAAGGGGCATTGAAAAGATAAGTGAGAGCTCTGTATAACTGAGGGGGCCTTTTTGACTGGTGAATTCACTATAGGAAAATAGAGGAAAAAACCTCACTGTTGGTCTGAGTGACTCAGAATTGTCAGTCTCTCTAGGTATTTTCTCTTTGGCCAGTTTGTTCCTCCAGGAAGATAGAGAAAAGTCAGCTTGCTTTTTGTGGCTCCCTCTCTGTAGATTTACACTTATGCTTCAGCTTTCCCCTCCATAGATCATCTGTAAGTTTCCCATATTCTAGAATTATGTTGGCAGACCTTGTCTCCTGTTCTATCTTTGTCTTTCAAAAATATATACATATATATTTTATATCCTTATGTAGAGAAAAGCCTTTATGGAGAAGGTAGTAAGTGAGCTGTGCCTTGAAGGATGTTTATCCTTCAATTAATCTTACAAGTATAGATTGGGGAGAAAGAAGAGTAGGGGAAGAAATCTTCTAAAGAGAGGGAAAGGAGATGGAAAACTATAATGCATGGTTACTGTAATGCATATGACTGAAGGGACAGCATTGCTTAATCACCTACCTCCATATTTTCCTAAGAGTAGTGTTTGTTCTCTAAGATTGTACATAGGATTAATCAAGCTAAATAGATGGAATACCTTGGTAAAACACTCTTGATTCTTTGAGACAATTTATTCCAGTATCTAATATTCCAACAACATACATAACATGGCTATTTCACACATATGAAAAGTAGTGACTTCATAACATGACACTTTTGTAAAAATTATTGGTATTATTAGGAAGGAAAAGTATTGAATATCTCTCCTGATAATGTAGCTGTATTAGAGATTCTTAATTTTACTGAAGAGTAAAATAATGAAGTTGTATATGGTAAACAAAATTAAATTTTCACTTAGTTTCACAGATGGGCCAATTCAGGTATAAGTAGCTTTCCAGATGTTGGCAAGGCTACCGTGGAAGTCACTTACATGTACATTTATGATTTTGAAGGATTGAACTTTTATACTTTTATGATAGTAGTACAGTTATGAAAGATATTTAATTCATTTTTATCTCTATGTAGGTAAGTTTCAAATAAGTATATTTTAAATTTTATAACGTGAACAACTTCTTGTTTACATGCAAAATGATTTAAGTATAAAACTAATATCTGGTCATTGTAAAAAATCTGGGAAATTTACAAATATACAAAAGTTAGAAGAACTTAATTATGTCATCATTCAAGGATAGCTATTTTAATATTTGGTCTAGTTGTTTCTCCCAAACACACAAAAGAGAACTTGCTACTTTTTAAATTCACGGTAGTGTGAAGTATTCCCATTTCATTAAATAGTCTTTGAAATTTTGAATTTAAATGATGGCACACTGGTCTTGAAGCCTGCACCAAAAAACCATTTGGTTTTATAAAGCCCAGTAGCATCCACTAGTCATTCTCTCTCAAATCCAGCTCTGAGGAGGAAGGGGTTAGGGAAGGCTGAGAAGGCTGAGAAGGCTGAGGAGGTAAGTGCTGAAGTGTCTGAGTGGGACCAGCAGGGGCTGCTGTCAGGGATGAGACTGCCACATTCCTGGTGTCTCTGACCTTGGACTCACTTAACAATATAATCTGGATTCTATTAAAGGAATTTCGTGTTTTTCCTTTGCAAGAGTCACCCCCTACCACGACAAACATTTTTAAATGTTTCTTTAAAAAAGTTGGAAAAGCAACTTTTTCCCAAAAGAAATTTATAGTTCAAATTTACACCAAGTTCTCACTAACTGGAGCAAGCCGGGTTTTCACTAAAGCTTCGACTTTCCTCTGTAAAACATTAGTCACTCCCTTGGAAGAAGCAGTTTTTTATAGGCAGTGGGGTAAAACAGCCACAGATGTTCATGTAATATGATGGGCTTTAGAATGTACCTGCAAAGCATTTTTTTTTCTTAATTTGGAGAAAGAAAGATGAAAGAAAAAAGACTGAATTGGGATGCTAAAATAACAGTGATTCAGTATTAAGAAAATGATAAGTTTTTGGTCCATTCAAATAGTGTTTTCTTTTCCCCTTTTCTTTTTTCTTGGGATGTTCTTGAGGTTGTACCAACTCATTTTCACTGCACAATTTTTAAAGGTATTTGCCATTCCCATGGGTAACTGGTTGCCTTTTTACCGTGCAGGACTATAGTGAAGCCTGTGGCCAAAGAGTTTGATCCAGACATGGTCCTGGTTTCTGCTGGCTTTGATGCATTAGAAGGCCACGCCCCTCCTCTGGGGGGCTACAAAGTGACAGCAAAATGTAAGTAATAGACAGCATTTTTTACATGTGAATAGTAACTTAGGTGAGACTTTCAAAAATGATTTTAGATGGTGTTTACTGCTTTGTCAGATTCATTCCTCTGTAGAAATTGGCCTTTAAGAAAAACAAAGTTAAATCATTGCCTTTGGTGGGCTTGAAGGGACATTTCAGAACCTGTGGTTTTTCAGGAGTTGTGTTTTGCTATTTAAAGGCAGAAGTGATAGGGCTTCTGTTTAAAATATGTTAAATGACTTGAGAGGTCTAGAAAAGCTACTGGGCTTTTGCAAGTAGAATGGAAGTCACTGCATTTATTTCATTGTATATGGGGTAGAAATAGCTGTTTCCCAATAATGCTGTGCTCTTCTAGGTTTTAATACAAAAGTGTAGTTCCCCTTGCTCAGAGGTTCTGTACATGCCTATGGGCAACAATCAGGATCTCTACTGGTATTCTGTTGTTCTGCAAAGGTTAACTTTTTGGCTGTATCCCTTAGCAGCTAAACACCAAATGAACAAATGAATTTTGTGTCATATTGTATTTGAATAACATAACCTAATGGAATCTAGTATAAAGAGTCTTTCTTCAAGAAGAATTTCCGTGCTTCCAAGTATGAAAACAAGGCGTATGTATAGTCCACACATGCAGATGTATGCTGGCACTCTGGATATATATTTTTTAAAAAAGATGAAGGAAAAAAGCAAAATTACACCAAGAATAGTATCCACTATTGTGTATTTTAGTGGGGGTTGAAAAGAAACAAACTGAAAACAACCCAGATAGTTTTAAGTGAGAGAGATGTGTTTGGAGCAAATGTGTTTTGTTAATTTGAAAAGAACCAAAGAATCAGTATTATGCCAGCCTTTGTTTTAAATTGGCTTTACATGTGACAGAGTTTTCTGCACTTTAATTCTTCCAGTAACATTGTTAGGTAGTAGCTATTTTTAACATCTGTTATTTACTCAGCGTTCTTGGTGCCTTGTTGTCTATTGAAAATATATTGAAAGAGGCAGCTCTACAAACACAAACAAAGCATAATTCACAATTTTGGTAAAATTGAATAGAGGTGTTTGTTCACATCACATATCTTTATTATCCTTTTTCTTTGTGGAATCCCCCTCACATGGAAGTCAGTCTTTTCACTGCAGATAAACCTTATTTGGGTCAAGACTGGTGAATAGTTTAGTCTAAATAAAGGGGAAAAAAATGCTTGTACCCTAAATTGAGAGAAACCCAAACAATAGAAAACACATGGAGCAAAGATGGAAATCTAGAAAAGGTGTCCTTTGCCATTAAATCCAAGAATCTCCCTCAGAGGGAGGAATGTCTATATTTGGGTCTTTCTCCCTGCCAAGGGGAAAAGTTGTAACAAGTCTGAACTAGCTGGAAGGAACTAATCTTTTTGTTTGCTTGTTTATTTGTTCATGTTTTGCCAAGTCAAATTCAAACTCAAATCTCAAATGTCATCTTGGAAGTTTCTACCTCTTGTTAGCTTTAATACAATGCACCAAGACCTTCTTTATGTTGTGTTTCCTTTATCATTTGGGGGGATGCTCTTCGTTGTTTTCTATACCAGGATAAGTTTATCTATAATTTCTCCAGTCCCCCGCAACCCGTCATCTATTTCTTCTCTTCTTTGTCTTTTCTATTCAACAGAACATTGCTTCCTTACTAGCTGCCTTGTTTCCTAAGAAAAACACGGATACATATTTTTAAAATTGACCCTTTGTTGAGTATATGCAGTTTAATAAGGAAAAGATATACAATGAGGAGAGGCAATTTTAGAACCCAAAGAGGCTGTGGTAAAGGCTATCTAAAACAGTTCACGTATTTCATAGATGAGAAAATGAATTTATTTTACCATCTGAAATACTTGGGGTTAAAACCCAAGTGCTTATCCTGAATTTGTAGTGAGATGAAATTGCATAAGCTTTTACTGGATGTTTTCCACAAAGAAAAACATTTCATAAAATTCATGAGAATAGAGAACTTTTGTGCACACTACAGAGGCCATTTTGGTGCCCAAGACCCTTAACCACAAGCAGTCTGTGACAGACACCAACTATTCCCATGCTACTTAAATGAAAAACAGCAGGACATCATATATTAGCAACTTTTTATTATAGATCATCTCATGCAGGTCTCAGTTTGCCAGCTATATTTTCTAGAGATGCTGCCTAGATACTGGGTAGAGGTTAGGATTACTGGACTACTGTATAGTTATTCCCCGAATAGCGCACACCCGGGTCTCTTTTTTTTCCTTTCTAACCGCCTGTCAATTGCATTTATATTGCTTTGGTCTGGACAGACAATTAATATTGGTCCTTCACTGTCCCATGCCAGAAGTCATTCTCCATTTGAGGGGAGTCCCAAAATGAGGCTAGAAATGGGCTAAAACCTAAAGTAAAAAGCAGGTAGAAATGAAAGAAACACATTTCTTTCCCGTTCCAGCAAAACCCACCCTTGCCCGAAGTAGAATGTTTAAGGATTTTAGAGAGTAGTTTGGAGGATACTGTCTTGTCAGAGATGCCAAAATTTTGTCTTAGCACATTGAATAAATCCTCTAAAAAACTTTTGTTTGATAATTCTGAAAGGAAAAGATAAGTCAAAATAACAAGTGTTTTTGTTTTTAAACATCTAATTAATTCCCTGATTTCTTTTTTCTTAAGTATTGGTCGATACTTTGACAAAAGTCTCAGCTCACATATAGAGGTAATTTAAAATTAAAGTTGATTCTTGGCTAGTAGTATTTTTCTTCCTCTTTTCTCCTCTCATCTCTTCACATATTGAACGTTCTTTTCTGTGAGAGTAGGATACAACTATTCAGATTTGTCTGTGCTGAAGTTTTAAATAAATTAGCTGAATTAGTTATTTGAAATCTATGCTGTTCTTTCAATTAACCACCAGGATTAAGGCACAAGCTGAATGGAATGAGTATCTTTGTGTCCTACCCTAAACCTTACATCAAACTTTACCTTAAAGTTATCAGCTTATCTTTTTAAATACTCTTGTTTGGATCTTATTGTCTTCAGGTTAGAGTTTAAGAATTTTGGCATAACAACTAAGTGCCATGTTCAAACAGTAAAATTGAGTAAAATTGATTCACCATATTGCAGCACCCGCTGGCTTAACAGTGTTGTCACCATTAAAAAAAAAAAAGTTTCTTTAGTTCAAATTCATTTTACAACAACATATTTTGTGTTTCTTTTCAATACATCTGTATATTTTCTGTTTTCCATGGCTTCAGGTAGTGAACTCATATGTGCAAATTGCTTTTATCGTGTGAGAACTTTCCTTTCTTTGGAATAATGCAAAAATCATTATGAGATGATAGCCATGTGTGATTAAAAAAAACAAACACATGCTCTTTTTATAAACAGAGAGTAGTTTTATAGTCCTTGAGATAGAAACCACTTCCCTCAGCCAATACACAAGTGTTATTTTGACAAACGAAAAATAGATAATAGTTGGGGAAAAAAACCAAATAACATGTCTTAGAGTTTTGAATTACCATCTTCTCCGTGGTGGAATGTTTTATCCTTTTTAGTGATCCTCTCATTCCTTTTTCCCTGGTGGAATGTCTGTCAGGGAGATAACACTATTGTGGGGCAGATACCTGTCTAAATGAATTGGTACTTAGCTGTGAGTTAATCTTAGGGAAGAACAAAAATTCCTTCATTGGTTAATTCTCCAGAAATAAGTCTCTAAGAAGTTGAGTGCTAAGCCAGTCAACAAATAAGTGCCAGGAAACAAGTTCGTTAAACATATGAGGCTATGCTCATCTACTTCATCTGCTGATGATGGATGTTTGTGCTTCTCTCATGCATATTCAGGAGAGTCTGGTTCACAGTGTCCTCTGCCTACACATTTTATTTGTCCATAGGGTTGAAGGTGGACTGAGCCAGAACTATAAGTAGATTTTCATATTTACTTGTTCTTCCCTCACTAATGATTCTACTTTTACCTTAAAATGTCCATGGCTGTCCGAGGTCTCTAATTTTCTCCCCATTATCAAAAACTGTAAAGGACTTGATCATATTCACTGTGTGTTTTATTACCTGATTATACTTTTTTAAATGAGTACATTCCAGCTAGTGTGGTAGTTCTGTTTGGCAGTTGAATCTTTTATTATTTTTCTGCAATTGTGGCAACAATGCTTCGTCTTCTCATAATAGAATTTCAGGCCACAGCAAATAGGTGTGGAGAAAAGAAGTGTCTGGAAGACACCTACCAAATGTCACTTCATGAAAGATCAACCTTAAACTTGAACTGCTTCTGTTCTTTTATATTAGGGTGGAAATTGGGGGAATATCATGCTGGTTGATTATTCAAAGTATCCTCCCATCCATCTACCATCAGATTAACCTCTGTTATATACTTCTGTGCTGTGTCCTCAGAAGCTGGACCAGCACCTGGCGCATAACCTAAGTAACTTTATTATTTTTTTTTAATGAGCAAAGGTAAAATGAACCCATGATTTCTTAGCTAAGTCAGACCCTTTCTTCCAGTATATTTGATGCTACTTGAATTAGGAGTTCATGATTATTTTTGGTTTTGGTATTGCTATCCGTCTATCACTGCTACTTATTTCCAGGTCTTAGACCACATATTCATAACTCCTATAATATTTTAATGAACACAAACCTGTGTTTCTGACAATGGTCACTTATTCAATATTTCCTTTAACAGAAATATTATTGAAAATAATGTAAATATTAAATGGGAAGTAATGATTTCCTTAATAATGGGCCTTGGGCAGAAGCACTGAGTATTAACAACTGCTAGAATCTAGTTGGTGAGAAAACTCATTTCATCTCTCCTCAGAAAAACAGGACAGGAGGAGAGTGACTCCTTTAAATAATATACCTGAAATAAGTGTGAAAAAATATGGGAGAGTGCAGAAGAGCTCGTTTGGCGGGGTCAGAAGATCTATGTTTAAATCTCAACTTTGTTCCTTATTAATTTTGTAATCAAGTTAGTTTCTTAATCAGCCAAAAAAAAAGTAGGAGAGTAGGGAAATAATAATTATACCTACAACATAAGGAATAAATGATTAAGCATTGTGAGGTAATAGTTTTGAATTTTATTATGGATATCATTTCAACAATTCTAAACATTCAACAGAAGTCTGAGATTTTAGATGTTGTATTTGAACACAAAATACACAACGCAAATGTAAGAAGAATTTTATACTCTTATTTGAACAAAATGGTCAGAATGGTCCTAGGAAGCTATTCAGGATTCTAGGTGAATAAAAGCACATGTCCATTCAGTTAAAAGTCAGGTTAGGAGGAGAAGTACCTTTGTCTCACATTTTCATATCCACATGCATTCTCACATTGTAATTAGTCTGGGGGCAATTGGAATAAATTACAATGCTTTTTAAAAAAATGAGACATCATTATTTTGTAGTGAGGATAACTCAGGCACTGCCTGCCTAAAAACTCTGCAGTTTGTCTTGGTATATTGAGGTGTGCTTGGATCTTGACATTATTAATAAACTGATGCAGAAGAAATTATCCAGTGGTGCATTTTTAGCAACTGAACTATCTGAAACACAGTTAAGAATCAGAAAACAAACAGAAGAACTTCTGAAATGCAAAAACTGATGCAGAAGGTCCACTTATAAATGTATAGACATGCCTTCTTGCCCTTACTGAGATTCTGCTTAATTCTTTACATATAAAACTAGCATACTTGATTATCTAATTTTCCAACTGCCGCAAATTTAAGCAATAGTTTGGAAGTAGAGGTAGATGAATGGGTGGTGGGCATATTTCTGTCTCAGATGTTCTTAAATTTGAGTTTGCAGGCCTCCTGGGAATCCATGGATAGAATTCATGGGGCTTATGAACTTGGATGGGAAAAAATTATATTATTTTTACTAATCCTGCCCCTTATTAGCTGTATGAATTTAGGAATGTATCTTCTCCCATTATAAATATAGGTAACAAACCATAGCTATATCAGTAAAATAGGTAGCCTTGTGACCAATAGAAATGGCAGCTATTTTCATATCACTTTACTGTTGTGTAGATATTTCCAATGATCAATTATTCTCACCATTACTTTGAAGTGATGTTATATGTCAGACCGGCTGCTCAATTAGTTCTTTGATGCAGTAATATAGAATTAGATGTATTACACCATGGTTTTCCTCCATATTTTAGTAGCTCCTTTCTATAGTAGTTTATTTTGTTTTCTGTGTACTTTATTGTGTACATTTTAAAACATTCTGAGAAGGGGTCCATAGGCTTCACTTCAACTACACGCACACACTCACGCACACACACACCCATGATCTTTACCTTGAAGCAGATAATAGTTTGTCTCTTTCTACTTGCTGATTTGCTTCTCCCATTATGCCTGGCATAATTATTTTGTTATATATTACTGAACTTTGAAGCAAACAATAAAAAAAATGAGTGTTCAGTTTTTCCAAAGATTTCTTATCTGTAAAACAAACTTCAGATATGTGTTGCAGGGCAAGCTAATCTTCATGTCTCATAGCTGGAAGTCACACCGACATTATAAACATCATATCAAGGATTTGCACATTGATATATCATCATTTTAGAGAGAATAAACTAGTGTAATTTGGGAAATAAGAAATTTTGTCGAAAATCATGCATGCATTCTAAATTTTTTTTTATTTTGGGTGATTTAAAAGATGTATAATACAGAGAATTATATAGCAACTTTATCACTTCCACTATTCAGAATTGGCAGCAGCTAAATATTTTTATTATGTTTACTCTAAATCTTTTGTTTATAAAAGAAATAAAAATTGCAGATGAGTGAGGACTTCCCTTTAATCACTGAATCACTGTCTCTAAGTCTTATTCCCATTCCCCTCATAACCACTGTCATAATTTGTGTACTTTCCAGTACATACACACACACACACACACACACACACACACACACTATACAATATTATTTTAGTGAGTATGGTTTTTAATTTACCATATATAGCAAAAGGTAAGTATTTACGTTATTCTGTACATACAGTTTAAGGAAGTCGCTTTTTTTCACTTTTAATATCTTTGTTTTGACATATGCTCATGAGTGTTTATATATCCTTTTAATTTCTCTGTACTGGGCCATTATGGACAGACACCATAGTGTACGTTACCTATCCTCCTATCAATGGACCTTTACGTTGTTTCCAGGTTCTCACTATTGTGAATAGTGTGGAAGTGAACATCCCTTCACAAGTCTCCTGTTGCCTGGGTGTTACCTTACCTGACTTTTTTAGTCAGTTTGGGCTTCTGTCTTTTTTTCAGTATGAAGCACTTACAAACATGGAGGGAGGCAGCTGAAGAAGGAAAGAATGCCTTCTACCTTCCATAACTATTCCTCAAACTGCAGTCCATGTCCCTTGTCTCACAACCGCATACACCCACAAATCTGCTCTTTTCTCTTCTCTTTACCATTTTACACTTTGTATATACACCCGTTCCTTTCAAGTTAAAATTGGCAGAGAGGCTGTTGGGTACTAAAATTCTTCAAGTCTCATCCAAACTTTAACGAAAAAAGAATGGGCTAGAAATCATGTGATAGTTAAAATATTATAATTTTAAGGTGTTTTTAAGCAGTACTTTGGGAATTAAATTTAAATCGAAAAGATGGGTTACTCAAAGCCCATCTGACTGGCTATGCTGTGAATGACTGTGGAGGGCACCATGGCTCTGAGGTTGAAAGCACAGGCTGGTCATCCAGTAGACAAGTCATAATCCTGGCCTGGGCCCTTAGAAAGACCACAGGAATGTCATTTCAATGTCTTGAAGATCGTTTTCTTACCTGGAAAGCAAACATTAATTTCGTTCTGGTAGTGTTGTTTTTATTGATGGTACAGTAATAATACCTACTGGAAATAGATGAGTGTTTACTCTGTGCTAGGCACTGTACACAATATTTCCCTGCATTTTCTCATTTCATTTTTATGATTAAATGAGATAGTATATATGAAGCACTCTTTTTTTGGTACCCTGCAATCATGGATTTAACAGTCACGTAACCTCCAAATTTAAAAAAAAAGTGACAGAAAAATTAAGTGACTTGCTCACAGAGCTGAGGAATAACAAAACCACAGCTTGATCTCATGTCTTTTAACTTCCAGCTCAGCATATTTTCCACTTGGCTCAATGGGTTATTAAAAATATCCCAGATAAGTAAGTAGAGTTTTTAATTACTGTAGAAGCTTATTCCAATTTGAGAAAATTCAGAAAAAATAAAAGGATATTTTCACAACAAAAATGTTCTTATTTAAATAAAATTCTCCAAGTCAAAAAAGTAACCAGAGCTCTTTTAACATATGGGAACTTACCATTTTGCAGACCATGTGCACTGTTTTTCATGAAGCTTTCTGTGCAAGAACTAGTTAGGGACTCATTTTGTCTCTGGCTCAAAATTTCTGCATACCAGTACATCTCTTTGTTGTGTTCTTAAGCAAGTACATTGCCCCCTGCAAAGACAGGGGGAAGTGGATTTACAGGACATTTATATTCAGAAATGTCTTATGCAACATGGCTTCCTTATATGTAACTAACAGTCAGTATAAAGAAGCAGCATAGTTAATTAAGAAGGGAAAATGTCAGCATATAAAAAATTACAAATCTTAGATTTCGGAATGATTTTATTTTTAAATGACAAGCAAAAGATTTATTCAGTGAGTGCTCCATGTTTTGCTGTTACCCTGCCTTCATTTTCTCACTCAATTGCCTGTTTCCTTATACCACATGACAGCTCAGATACCAAATTGTAGAAGAATATTTTCCATCTGCAGTGCTTAGTTACTGATGTCATGAAACAATCCTTAGGCTACAATGACTACTGCTTAACTTTGAAGAGCAAAATTACTGTAACTGTACCATAACTGGGGCCAGGTCAACATTGCTTTTGAAAATAAAATACATACATCCTGAAGAAGGGTGCCAGCTGCAACTGTACAGTAAAATACATGCTATATTTCATTGATACTTTTTCATACTTTAACATGTCTGAATCGGAATACCTCTTACATTTGATGGCATTTAATTGTTGGGTGGGCAATGTTTTTTTTTTTTAATTTACATAGTGGTTTGTAAAAACATGGTCACAATTATTTTGTGCTGTAATTGATGACACCTTAGATTAAATGAAATATGTAGTATTTTACTTTTTGAGATGTTGTTTTAAAAATCCCAGCCAAAGGCCATACTAAAATTATAGCTTAGATTTCCACTTTATATTTCCTTTACAGACTTCCAATGATTGAATAGAGCCTTGAGAAAGTAAAAATTAAAATAATAATATAATGTAAAACAACCAAAAGTATCATCAAGGAGAAATTTCAGGTAGTGGATTTTCTTAATGGGTTTGCTTTGAATTCAGGCAAAAAATTGTTTTTCCTTGGCCTGAAATCTATATGACCGTAGGCTCTGACCCTTTATCGTGATGATCACGCTAAGTAAAACTGGTTTCCAACTCATTTTACAAATCAATACAATGAAGAGTCAGGTAGTCAAACAATTTATTAAGTAATGTCATAGGTCGGAGCCAGTAGTATAAGGGTATGGGCCACAGCTACATGACTGATAATCATCTACTAGCACATGTGAGGCTGATGAAGTTATCATGGAAATTATGGGGAATGAATGTGTACTTTCCTCTTACAGGAAGTTTTCCTCACACTGCTCTCATGGGCTGGAAAATCACTACCATATAGTACCACGGTTTCCGAACTAGCAGGCATCAGCGTCACCTGGGGGACTTGTTAGGTGTGCTGGGCCCCACTGTTAGAATTTCTGATTCATTATGTCTGGCGTAGGACCTGCAATTTGCATTTCCTACAAGTTCCCAGGTGAGTGCTGATACTCCTCGTCTAGGGATCACACTTTGAGAACCACGGGGCTAGTTATATAAAGAAAGGACACAGGACTTGAAATTAGTTGATCTGTATTTTGGGTCTAATTGGCAACCAACTCACTTTTCTGTGACTTAATATTCTTGTCTCTCAAACACAAATAGTACAAATTATATTTGTTTTGACTAAGCATGGGGCTATTATGAGAATCAAATGAGGTAATGAACTTGAAGGGATGCTTTGTAATATATGATACTATAAATATGAGAAGATATCAGTGATATTGTACCCATTAAATTTGGGGATATTGTTGTTTTCATACAAGTAAGCTGAGTTCAGCTTACTTAAATATGTTTAACATATTTAAATATTTAAAGATATTTTTAAAACATCTGAAATAGGTAGCTATTGTTGCTTTTTATAGGGAGATGGCTGGAGTCCCACATATCTCTTTTCTCCCTGCATCTTTTTCAACAGAACCTCCAGACTTGTCCCAGGTGACACTGGGGCTCATGGCCACAGATAAGTCACCAGGAATTGTGGCAACTGTCTTAACGCAAATTCTTATGATTCCGGAGCATTACAGTTAATGAGCCTCCTCTGCCCAGTATTTCCCTCAGTCACTTCCGTGGACTTCCCCTTATCTCTTCACCTAAATAACATAATTGTTACTCAGTAGAGTACAATGAACTCTACCAGGTCCCTTGGTAGAACGAGTACTTTAGAAATCAGCTTTCTCCTAAACAAATAACAAGTGTTGGTGAGGATGTGGAGAAAAGGGAACTTTCAAACATTATTGGTGGGATTGTCAACTGGTGCAGCCACTATGGAAAACAGTGCGGAGGTTCCTCAAAAAATTAACAGTGGAACTGCCATGTGACCTAGCGATTTCACTTCTATGTATTGTATTTACCTGAAAAAAGCAAAAACATTAATTCGAAAAGATATATGCACTCAGTGTTCATTGCAGCATTATTTACAATAGCAAAGATATGGAAGCAGCCCAAGCGTTCAATGATAGACGAGTGGATAAAGAAGATGTGGGGAATATATATAATGAAATATTTTAGTCATAAAAAAAGTATCAATAATTTTTCCATTTGTGACAATATAGACAGACCTAGAGGGTGTTATGCTAAGTGAAAGAAGTCAGATAGAGAAAGACAGATACTATATGATCTCACTTATATATGGAATCTAAAAAACAAAACAAACAAACAAAACAAAATGGAAAGAGAGTCATAGATACAGACAACAAAGAGGTGGTTGCCAGAAGGGAGGGGATGGGAATGTGGGTGAAATAGCAAAGGGGATTAAGAGGTACAGGCCTCCAGTTCTATAATAAATAAGTCATGGGGATGTAATACACAGAATGTAAGAATCTTATGATTCTTGTGTAATCATAAGAACTATTAATTATATTGTAATAACTTTGTATGGGGACAGATGGTTACTAGATTTATCATGGTGGTCATTTTGTAATGTATGCAAATGTCAAATCTTATGTAGTACACCTGAAATTAATATAACGTTGTATGTCAACTATATTTCAATAAAAAAGAAGTGGTTGAAAAAAAAAAAAAAGAAAGAAGCTTTCTCCTGATCTCAGAATTTGATGTATTTTCTTTTCTTTTGTTTTAAAATAAATTTATTTATTTTATTTATTTATTTTTGGCTGTGTTCGGTCTTTGTTGCTGTGCATGGGCTTTCTGTACTTGCGGCAAGTGGGGGCTGCTCTTCCTTGCAGTGCACAGGCTTCTCATTGCAGTGTCTTCTTTTGTTGTGGAGCACGGGCTCTAGGCGTGTGGGCTTCAGTAGTTGTGGCATGCAGGCTTCAGTAGTTGTGGCACGTGTGCTCCGTAGTTGTGGCTCGTGGGCTCTAGAGCACAGGCTCAGTAGTTGTGGCGCACGGGCTTAGTTGCTCCATGGCATGTGGGATCTTCCCAGACCACGGCTCAAACCTGTATGTCCTGCGTTGGCAGGTGGATTCTTAACCACTTCGCCACCAGGGAAACCCCCAGAATTTGATGTATTTTCAATCAAACAATATGAAATGTGATGAGATAGAGATGTATACTTTTCTTCCAAGTTGTTTTTAAAATGCCATACTTATTTTAAAGAAATTTCTTCACCCCCTCCCCAGCCTACCTCTAAATCTTAGTACCAGCTTGTTCCATAAGAAATTGTATGGATCTAACCAGATTGTAAGCTCTTATTTATCTCTTCCTATCATTTCTTCAGATTTTTAATGTGTAGAATTTTTCAAGCTAAATGAGTCACCTGCATAAAATAATTTGATGTTTATTTTCACGTTGGAAGCAGAAGAGAAATACCTAGGGTTAGGAACATCAGTTTGTAAATCTCTGCTTCAACTACTGCATATTTCTCTAATGTTCAGCCTTTATACAGGAATGACTTAGGTGGAGTCATATATAACGATATAAATGTATAAGTAAGGTCTTCATTCCCTACCGTTTTCATCTTTTCTCTGCCTTGATAGAATGTGTCTGTAACTGGAAGAGCTGTCTGCTTCAGAAATTATTTTACCAAATCATTGACCATCTATTGCAGGTCATCCCTAGGCTTAATATTCTTTTCCTGAAACTACAATATAATTTGCACTTCCTACCATACATGACCTCCTTCCTCTCTCTACGTGACCCTATTCTCCTTGGTCCTCCCCTTTGTTCATTATGCTCCAGACTTGCAAATCTTTCCATCTCTCAAACTGGCCAGACTCCTGTCAGGTCTGTGCATAGGATATTCCTTTTGTCTGCAACCCTCTCTCCTTCAGTGTTCCCTGGCTGTTTTCTCAGCTCATATATTATCCTCTCAGAGAGTTCTTCCCTAACCACATGTCCATCCCCACACCCCCCGCCATCATCCTCTACTGCTTGCCCTAATTGCTATTTGCCAAAACTATGCAATTTGAGGCTATTTTGTATTGTTAACTATTTATCCCCAGGCCTAAAACATCTCCTCACTCACTGTCCAGACTCAAAAGATATTTATTGAGTTTCATTTATTGGATGCTTTTTCTCTTAAAAAAAATCAAATGACCTTATTTAAAAATGTATTTAAGTTTTGCAAAGTCAATCTATTTTTTTTCTTTTACTTGAAAAGTTTGGTAAATGGGTGTATATTCAAGATATTTTCATAAACATCCAAGTTGAACCATGTTTGTTGCTATTAAAAGAAAGAAAAGAAACAATAACCAGACTAGCAGGCAGTATGAGATAGTGGTTCAAAAAAGCAGGCCCTGAAGTGTACCTCTCTAGGATCGACACTTGGTTCTGACACTTTTCTAATTGTGTGACGTTGGGTAACTTATTTTACCTTAGTGACATTCAATTTTCTCTTCTGCATATGGGACTATTTCATAGGTTTGTGAAGATTAAATAAAACAGCCCATTTTCACCCTAAAAACTAACATTTAGTAGGCCCTCAACAAATCTTAGCCAGAATTATATACTGTTAAAATTTTCATATGCCTTGAAAGTGCTTTAGATTACAAGTTTAATACATTCATAGACCACTATGCTTTTTGGAATTGAGCAATTCTGGATCTGTGTCTTGATAACAAAATATAACTTTATGGCTTTTAAATACTACAAACTAATTTACAGATGAAAACAGCAATAATTAGCAATTGTTAACAAAATGCATGAGTCTCTAGATTTGGGGGGATCACATCTGTTGATGGAACAAATTTGGGGGGATCACATCTGTTGGTGGAACAAATCTTCCAGACACCTACATAACAAGGAGTCAGTCTAGCTAGACAAGCTCATATAGGTAGTACAGGCTAACGATATCTGGGACAAACAGCAAACTTCTTCATTTGGTAAGAATTTCCATAAACACCTAAAAGATTTTTATGTGCAAAAAAAAACAAAAGACTCTTCATGTTGCTTAAGATAAAAACAAGGAATAAAACTGAGGGAAGGGACTTCCCTGGTGGCACAGTGGTTAAGAATCCGCCTGCCAATACAGGGGAAATGGGTTCGAGCCCTGGTCCAGGAAGATACCACATGCCGCGGAGTAACTAAGCCAGTGCGCCACAACTACTGAGCCTGCACTCTAGAGCCCGTGTGCAGCAACTACTGAAGCCCGCGTGCCTACAGCCCGTGCTCCACAAAAAGGGAAGCCACCACAATGAGAAGCCTGCGCACAGCAAGGAAGAGTAGCCCCCACTGGCCCCAACTAGAGAAAGCCCACACACAGTAATGAAGACCCAATGCAGCCAAAAATAAAAAACTGGAGATTGGTTCAAGGTGGTAGAGTAGAAGCATGTGCTCTCACTCCCTCTTGCGAAAGCACCAGAATCACAACTAACAGCTGAACAATCATTGACAGGAAGATGCTGGAACTCAGCAAAAAAGATACCCCACATCGAAAAACAAAGGAGAAGCCACAATGAGATGGTAGGAGGGGCACAATCACAATAAAATCAAATCCCATAACTGCTGGGTGGGTGACTCACAAACTGGAGAACACTTATACCACAGAAGTCCACCTACTGGAGTGAAGGTTCTGAGCCCCACGTCAGGCTTCCAAACCTGGGGGTCTGGCAACGGGAGGAGGAATTCCTAGAGAATCAGACTTTGAAGGCTAGTGGGACTCAATTGCAGGACTTCTACTGGACTGGGGGAAACAGAGACTCCACTCTTGGAGGGCACACAAAGTAGTGTGTGCATCAGGACCCAGGGGAAGGAGCAGTGACCCCATAGGAGACTGAACCAGACCTACCTGCTAGTGTTGGAGGGTCTCCTGCAGCGGGGGGGGCGGGGGGGGCGGTGGCTGTGGCTCACCGTGAGGATAAGAACACTGGCAGCAGAAGTTCTGGGAAGTACTCCATGGCGTGAGCCCTCCCAGAGTCCGCCATTAGCCCCACTAAAGAGCCCGGGTAGGCTCCAATGTTGGGTCGCCTCAGGCCAAAAACCAACAGGGAGGGAACACAGCCCCACCCATCAGCAGACAAGCTGATTAAAGTTTTAATGAGCTCTGCCTACCAGAGCAACAGCCAGCTCTATCCATCACCAGTCCCTCCCATCAGGAAACTTGCACAAGCCTCTTAGATAGCCTCATGTGCCAGAGGGCAGACAGCAGAAGCAAGAAGAACTACAGTCCTGCAGCCTGTGGAACAAAAACCACATTCACAGAAAGATAGAGAAGATGAAAAGGCAGAGGACTATGTACCAGAAGAAGGAACAAAATAAAACCCCAGAAAAATAATTAAATGAAGTGGAGATAGGCAACCTTCCAGAAAAAGAATTCAGAATAATGATAGTGACGATGATCCAGGACCTCGGAAAAAGAATGGAGGCAAAGATGGAGAAGATGCAAGAACTGTTTAACAAAGACCTAGAAGAATTAAAGAACAAACAGAGATGAACAATACAATAACTGAAATGAAAAATGCACTAGAAGGAATCCATAGCCGAATAACTGAGGCAGAAGAACGGATAAGTGACCTGGAGGACGGAATGGTGGAATTCACTGCTGTGGAACAGAATAAAGAAAAAAGAATGAAAAGAAATGAAGACAGCCTAAGAGATCTCTGGGACAACATTAAACACACCAACATTTGCATTATAGGGGTCCCAGAAAGAGAAGAGAGAGAGAAAGGACCAGAGAAAATATTTGAAGAGATTATAGTTGAAAACTTCCGTAACGCAAGGATCTCATTCAGATTCGATGGAGAAATCAAAAGCTTTACAGACAAGCAAAAGCTAAGTAAATTCAGCACCACCAAACCAGCTCTACAACAAATGCTAAAGGAACTTTTCTAAGTGGGAAACACAAGAGAAGAAAAGGACCTACAAAAACAAACCCAAAAGAATTAAGAAAATGGTCATAGGAACATACATATCGATAATTACCTTAAACGTGACTGGATTAACTGCTCCAACCAGAAGACACAGGCTTGCTGAATGGATACACACACAAGACCCATATATATGCTGTCTACAAGACACCCACTTCAGACCTAGGGACACATACAGACTGAAAGTGAGGGGATGGAAAAAGATATTCCATGAAAATGGAAATCAAGAGAGAGCTGGAGTAGCTATACGTATATCAGATAAAATAGACTTTAAAATAAAGAATGTTACAAGAGACAAGGAAGGACAATACATAATGATCAAGAAATCAATCCAAGAAGAAGATATAACAATTATAAATATATATGCACCCACCATAGGAGCACCTCAATACCTAAGGCAACTGCTAACAGGTATAAAAGAGGAAATTGACAGTAACACAATAATAGTGGGGACTTTAGCACCTCACTTACACCAATGGACAGATCATCCAAACAGAAAATTAATAAGGAAACACAAGCTTTAAATGACCCAATAGACCAGATGGATTTAATTGATATTTATAGAACATTCCAGCCCAAAACAGGAGATTACACTTTCTTTTCAAGTGTGCACAGAACATTCTCCAGGATAGAGCACATCTTGGGTCACAAATCAAGCCTCCGTAAATTTAAGAAAATTGAAACCATATCAAGCATCTTTTCTGACTACGACGCTATGAGATTAGAAATCAATTACAGGGAAAAAAATGTAAAAAACACAAACACATGGAGGCTAAACAATACATTACAAAATAACCAAGAGATCACTGAAGAAATCAAACAGGAATTCAAAAAATACCTAGAGACAAATTACAATGAAACAACAACGATCCAAAACCTATGGGATGCAGCAAACGTAGTTCTGAGTGGGAAGTTTATAGCAATACAAGCCTACCTGAAGAAGCAAGAAGAATCTCAAATAAACAATATAACCTTACAGCTAAAGGAACTACAGAAAGAAGAACAAACAAAACCCAAAGTTAGCAGAGGGAAGAAATCATAATGATCAGAGCAGAAATAAATGCAATAGACACAAAGAAAACAATAGCAAAGATCAATAAAACGAAAAGCTGGTTCTTTGAGAAGATAAACAAAATTGATAAACCATTAGCCAGACTCATCAAGAAAAAGAGGGAGGGGATTCAAATCAATAAAATTAGAAATGAAAAAGGAGAAGTTACAACAGACACCACAGAAATACAAAAGCATCCTAAGAGACTACTACAAGCAACTCTATGCCAATGAAATGGACAACCTGGAAGAAATGGACAAATTCTTAGAAAGGTATAACCTTCCAAGACTGAATCAGGAAGAAACAGAAAATATGAACAGACCAATCACAAGTAATGATATTGAAACTGTGATAAAAATCTTCCAACAAACAAAAAGCCAGGACCATATGGCTTCACAGGTGAATTCTGTCAAACATTTAGAGAAGAGCTAAAACTCATCCTTCTCAAACTCTTCCAAAAAACTGCAGAGGAAGTAAAACTCCGAAACTCATTCTATGAAGCCACCATCATCACCCTGATGCCATAACCAGACAAAGATACTACAAAAAAAGAAAATTAAAGACCAATATCACTGATGAATATAGATGCAAAAATCCTAAACAAGGGGCTTCCCTGGTGGCGCAGTGGTTCAGAGTCCGCCTGCTGATGCAGGGGACACGGGTTCGTGCCCCGGTCCGGGAAGATCCCACATGCGGTGGAGCGGCTGGGCCCCTGAGCCATGGCTGCTAAGCCTGCGCGTCTGGAGCCTGTGCTCCACAATGGGAGAGGCCACAACAGTGAGAGGCCTGTGTACCGCAAAAAAAAAAAAAATCCTCAACAAAATACAAGCAGAGAGAATCCAGCAATACATTAAAAGGATCATACACTATGATCAAGTGGGATTTATCCCAGGGATGCAAGGATTCTTCAATATATGCAAATCAATCAATGTGATACACCATATTAACAAATTGAAGAACAAAAACCATATGATCATCTCAATAGATGCAGAAAAAGCTTTTGACAAAATTCAACACCCATTTATGATTAAAAACTCTCCAGAAAGTGGGCATAGAGGGAACCTACCTCAACATAATAAAGGCCATATACAACACACCCACAGCAAACATCGTTCTCAATGGTGAAAAACTAAAAGCATTTCCTCTAAGATCAGGAACAAGACAAGGATGTCCACTCTCACTAGGAAAAGAAGAAGAAAAGCTGTCACTGTTTGCAGATGACATGATACTATCCATAGAGAATCCTAAAGATGCCACCAGAAAACTACTAGAGCTAATCAGTGAATTTGGTAAAGTTGCAGGATACAAAATTAATTCACAGAAAACTCTTGCATTCCTGTACACTAATAAAGAAAGTTCAGAAAGAGAAATTAAGGAAAAAATTCCATTCACCATTGCAGCAAAAAGAATAAAATACCTAGGAATAAACCTACCTAAGGAGGGAAGAGACCTGTACTCAGAAAACTGTAAGACACTGTTGAAAGAAATCAAGGATGGCACAAACAGATGGAGAGATATACCATGTTTTTGGATTGGAAGAATCAATATTGTGAAAATGACTTTACTACCCAAAGCGAACTACAGATTCAGTGCAATCCCGATCATATTACATAGGCATTTTTTACAGAACTAGAACATAAAATCTTAAAATTTGTATGGAGACACAAAAGACCCCGAATAGCCAAAGCAGTCTTGAGGGAAAAAAACGGAGCTGGAGGAATCAGGCTCCCTGACTTCAGACTATGCTACAAAGCTACAGTAATCAAGACAATATGGTACTGGCACAAAAACAGAAATATAGATCAATGGAACTTGGTAAAAAGCCCAGAGATAAACCCACGCACCTGTGGTCAACTAATCTTGGCAAAGTAGGCAAGGATATACAGTGGAGAAAGACAGTCTCTTCTATAAGTGGTGCTGGGAAAACTGGATAGCTACATGTAAAAGAATGAAATTAGAACACTCCCTAACATCATACACAAAAATAAACTTAAAGTGGATTCGAGACCTAAATGTAATAGCGGACATTATAAAACTCTTAGAGGAAAACATAGGAAGCACACTCTGACATAAATCACTGCAAGATCTTTTTTGATCCACCTCCTAGAGTAATGAAAATAAAAACAAAAATAAACAAATAGGACCTAATGAAACTTCAAAGCTTTTGCAAAGCAAAGGAAACTACAAACGACAAAAAGACAACCCTCACAATGGCAGAAAATATTTGTAACGAATCAACAAAGGATTAATCTCCAAAATAAATAAACAGCACATGCAGCTCAATATTAAATAAACAAACAACCCAATCCAAAAATCGGCAGAAGACCTAAATAGACATTTCTCCAAAGGAGACCTACAGATGGCCAAGAAGCACATGAAAAGCTGCTCAACATCACTAATTATTAGAGAAATGCACACCAGAACTACAATGAGGTATCACCTCACACCCATTAGAATGGGTATCATCAGAAAATCTAGAAACAATAAATGCTGGAGAGGGTGTGGAGAAAAGGGAACCTTGTACTGTTGGTGGGAATGTAAATTGATACAGCCACTATGGAGAACAGTATGGAGGTTCCTTAAAAAACTA
>NC_041218.1:73822666-73823348 GCF_002837175.3 Physeter macrocephalus
GCATATACCCAGAGAAAACCATAATTCAAAAAGACACATGCACCCCAACGTTCATTGCAGCACTGTTTACAATAGCCAGGTCATGGAAGCAACCTAAATGCCCATCGACATATGAATGGATAAAGAAGATGGGGTACATATATACAGTGGAATATTACTAAGACATAAAAAGAAACGAAATTGGGTCATTTGTAGAGAAATGGATGAATCTAGAGACTGTCATACAGAGTGAAGTAAGTCATAAAGAGAAAAACAAATATCGTATATTAACACATATATGTGGAACCTAGAAAAATGGTACAGATGAACCGGTTTCCAGGGCAGAAATTGAGGCAGAGATGTAGAGAACAAATGTATGGACACCAATGGGGGAAAGCAGCGGGAGGGTGGTGGTGGTGATGTGATGAATTCACAGATAGGGATTGACATTTATACACTGATGTGTATTAAATGGATGACTAAGAAGAACGCTATGAGACTAGATATCAATTACAGGAAAAGATCTGTAAAAAATACAAACACATGGAGGCTAAACAATGCACTACTTAATAACGAAGTGATCACTGAAGAAATCAAAGAGGAAATCAAAAAATACTTAAAAACAAATGACAGTGGAGACACGACGACCCAAAACCTATGGGATACAGCAAAAGCAGTTCTAAGAGGGAAGTTTACAGCAATA
>NC_041218.1:73823562-73824466 GCF_002837175.3 Physeter macrocephalus
AAGACTCAAATCAATAGAATTAGAAATGAAAAAGGCGAAGTAGCAACTGACACTGCAGAAATACAAAGGATCATGAGAGTTTACTACAAGCAACTCTATGCCAATAAAATGGACAGCCTGGAAGGAATGGATGAATTCTTAGAAATGAACAACCTGCCAAGACTGAACCAGTAAGAAATAGAAAATATGAACAGACCAATCACAAGCACTGAAATTGAAACTGTGATTAAAAATCTTCCAACAAACAAAAGCCCAGGACCAGATGGCTTCACAGGCGAATTCTATCAAACATTTAGAGAAGAGTTAACATCTATCCTTCTCAAACTCTTCCAAAAGATAGCAGAGGGAGGAACACTCCCAAACTCATTCTATGAGGCCACCATCACCCTGATACCAAAACCAGACAAAGACGTCACAAAGAAAGAAAACTACAGGCCAATATCACTGATGAACATAGATGCAAAAATCCTCAACAAAATACTAGCAAACAGAATCCAACAGCACATTAAAAGGATCATACACCATGATCAAGTGGGGTTTATCCCAGGAATGCAAGGATTCTTCAATATACGCAAATCAATCAACGTGATACACCATATCAACAAACTGAAGGAGAAAAACCATATGATCATCTCAATAGATGCAGAGAAAGCTTTTGACAAAATTCAACACCCATTTATGATAAAAACCCTGCAGAAAGTAGGCATAGAGGGAACTTTCCTCAACATCATAAAGGCCATATATGACAAACCCACAGCCAACATCATCCTCAATGGTGAAAAACTGAAACCATTTCCACTAAGATAAGGAATAAGACATGGTTGCCCACTCTCACCACTATTATTCAACATAATTTTGGAAGCTTTAGCCACAGCAATCAGAGAAGAAAAAGAAATAAAAGGAA
>NC_041218.1:73824566-73825255 GCF_002837175.3 Physeter macrocephalus
AAATTAAAGATGATATAAATAGATGGAGAGATATACCATGTTCTTGGATTGGAAGAATCAACATTGTGAAAATGACTCTACTACCCAAAGCAATCTACAGATTCAATGCAATCCCTATCAAACTACCACTGGCATTTTTCACAGAACTAGAACAAAAAATTTCACAATTTGTATGGAAACACAAAAGACCTCGAATAACCAAAGCAATCTTGAATGAAAAATGGAGCTGGCAGAATCAGGCTCCCTGACTTTAGACTATACTGCAAAGCTATAGTAATGAAGACAGTATGGTACTGGCACAGAAACAAATATAGATCAATGGAACAGGCTAGAAAGCCCAGAGATAAACCCACGCACATATGGTCACCTTATCTTTGATAAAGGAGGCAAGAATATACAGTGGAGAAAAGACAGACTCTTCAATAAGTGGTGCTGGGAAAACTGGACAGGTACATGTAAAAGTATGAGATTAGAGCACTCCCTAACACCATACACAAAAATAAACTCAAAATGGGTTAAAGACCTAAATGTAAGGCCAGAAACTATCAAACTCTTAGAGGAATACATAGGCAGAACACTCTATGACATAAATCACAGCAAGATCCTTTTTGACCCACCTCCTAGAGAAATAGAAATAAAAACAAAAATAAACAAATGGGACCTAATGAAACTTAAAAGCTTTTGCACAG
>NC_041218.1:73825291-73836690 GCF_002837175.3 Physeter macrocephalus
AAAGGATTAATCTCCAAAATTTATAAGCAGCTCATGCAACTCAATAAAAAATAAACAAACAACCCAATCCAAAAATGGGCAGAAGACCTAAATTGACATTTCTCCAAAGAAGATATACAGATTGCCAACAAACACATGAAAGAATTCTCAACATCATTAATCATTGGAGAAATGCAAATCAAAACTTCAATGAGATATCATCTCACACCGGTCAGAAAGAATGGCCATCATCAAAAACTCTAGAAACAATAAATGCTGGAGAGGGTGTGGAGAAAAGGGAACACTCTTGCACTGCTGGTGGGAATGTAAATTGATATAGCCACTATGGAGAACAGTATGGAGGTTCCTTAAAAAACTACAAACAAAACTACCATATGACCCAGCAATCCCACTACTGGGCATATACACTGAGAAAACCATAATTCACAAAGAGTCATGTACCACAATGTTCATTGCAGCTGTATTTACAATAGCCAGGAGATGGAAGCAACCTAAGCATCTATCATTGGATGAATGGGTATAGAAGATGTGGCACATATATACAATGGAATATCACTCAGCCATAAAAAGAAACGAAATTGAGTTATTTGTGGTGAGGTGGATGGACCTAGAGTCTGTCATACAGAGTGAGGTAAGTCAGAAAGAGAAAATCAAATACCATATGCTAACACACATGTACGGAACCTAAGAAAAATAATATCATGAAGAACCTAGGGGTAAGACAGGAATAAAGACACAGACCTACTAGAGAATGGACTTGAGGATATGGGGAGGGGGAAGGGTAAGCTGTGACAAAGTGAGAGAGTGGCATGGACATATATGCACTACCAAACATAAAATAGATAGCTAGTGGGAAGCAGCCTCATAGCACAGGGAGATCATCTCAGTGCTTTGTGAACACCTAGAGGGGTGGGATAGTGAGGGTAGGAGGGAGGGAGATGCAAGAGCGAAGAGATATGGAACATATGTATATGTATAACTGATTCACTTTGTTATAAAGTAGAAAGTAACACACCATTATAAAGCAATTATACTACAATAAAGATGTTTAAAAAAAAAGAACCTGCTATATAAAAAAATCAATAAAATAAAATTCAAAAAATTAAAAATAATTTTTTTTAATTAAAAAAAACTGAGGGGACATTTCTAGTGATGATTGCAATTATACCACATCCATTGTGACTGATTATCTTTTCAGAAGCAGATTTTCTTTACAAAGTAAGGAAATTTACTACAGTATAAGAGAAAATATTTATATTTGAACAATACTATGGATATTTATCTTGATAGTACTATGATATATATTTTAAAGTAAGACAGAAAATAGAAAGATAAAAGCATAGATAGAGGTCAAGATGAAAAGACAAAAGTAAGCCTAGAGAGACCAGACTTAATTTAGCAGTGCACTCAAGATTTAATTTATTTGGCCAGCCATTACTTAACTGTAACAGTGTAGGTATTTCAGCAAGTCTGTCTGATCTGGGTTTCATAGCACATATTTGAGCACTGTGTAAAATCCAGTCAACTCATTTAGAATCACTTATCTCAAATTCAAAATGTGTTGCCAGCTCTGTTCATTTTTTTGCAGTTTTCTGGATTTAAACAGTTTCCTCAGATGTTTTTATTTCTTTCAAAGACTTCTCCCCACAGCACTGTCCTTATGCACATTATTTCCTTCCTGTTTTAGGGTAATCATCTAAATAAGGCACACATAAGAGTTCCTAAAATCACTTTATTTTCCAAGTAGCCAGCAGAGGGAAACGTTTATTAAATGTAGCTAATTTCAGTAACTGAGAGGCTCCTGAAGGGCCTAAAGAACACAGAGGAGTGTCAGGCTACTTGGGTCGGTTCCTGGAAGGTCATCTACTTTAAGAGCTGCATTTTATTAAGCACTGTGCTGGTTATTGGGACTGTTCCTGTTGTTTTACTCAGTAGTCTCAGGGGGACTGTTTGGCACTAGGGTGCAAAATGGGATCTCAGCAATTAGGAAAAGACACCACTGCAGGTTCTGTAAATCGTTGAGTACCAGCCTTAATAACTGATAACTGCCTGGCCAAAGAACAGCCCAAGGTTGTTCAAGAGTCCATCTGTTCCCTCTTTCCAGTGGGCCTGCCTCATCTATCCATCTAGAGGCAGCCCTAGAGCCACCTTCCACGTAGAACAGAGGCATTGGTGCTATAGCAGCCTGGCAGATCTCTGTGTGAATGGATCTGTTCTCTCTGGAGTTAGGAGGCAGAGAACTTCCCACTGGTCTGCTTTGATTTTGATGACTCCCACATCAGAGAAGGAAAAATGTGAAGAGCACAATGTTAAGTAACTTTTTGCTTTCAACCAAAGCCACCATTTCCACCTCCAATTTTCCTAGGTCTGATGACTCCTTTTACTTCCATGTAACAATCAAGAAAAAGAGGGAAAGTTATAAGGGGACACAGTGAATATTAGAAGGGTATATTGGAAAGTACACTAACTAGGAAGTTAGGCGACCTATGTTCTTATCCTTATTCAGACACTAAATATCTGTTTAAAGAATTGATGTTTCCAGTTCTCACCTGTATAATGAAGTATTTGGACCAACCAATAGAACGCTTTAAAGTTCTCTATATAGAATAACAAGAGCTGCAAGCATTTAATAAGCACTTTCAGTCTATAGTAAGCACATTACATTTACTTTTTTAATCTTTATAACAACACTGCAAGATAAGCAATATTGCTTTGATCCCCATTTTATAGATGAGGACACTAAAGCATAACAAAGATAAGAAATGCCAGATTTGTAAAAGAGCTACAGTCGGGATTCACAGGTGGTCTAGCTTCAGAGCTGGTCAAATGTATTTTTCTGTGTATGTTTATATCAGAAATTGACCTTGAAAACAAGGAGAGGCAGGGCCAGGACATGCTTAGGACTTGCATCACCATAGGGATCCAAGTTTATTAAGTTCACCCCTTTGGCTACATCTCTCTCTCTCTCTCTCTCTCTCTCTCTCTCACTCTCAATCTCTCTCTCTCCCTCTCTGCCCACCTCTCCCCTCTCCCTCCCCCCCCAACTCCCCCTCTCATTTTCCTATTCTTTTCCTTTCTCTCCTAGAAAGTGATTTTGTGTGTTGAAAGCATAAAACTCTCCAACATGAAGGACTTGGACCCTTCCCTGCTAGGACAGAAAGAGGTAAACCTGGGTCCCTGTGTACCTATTCTCTCATGATGCTTTAGTGAAAGATAAGTAAAGGAGCAATACAAAGTGGGAAAAGGAGATTTATTGCGCAGAAACAAATTCAGAGGGCTAGGGAAAGGGTATTTGATTTTGTCCCAGACATATAATGATGTGAAATTTTCCACATGTAAGATTGATGGAGCTTTCTTCTTGGTAGAGAGCTGAAATTTACATTCTAAGGATAATTACTATTTAGTTTAAGAAGATTAAATTTATGTCTGATCTTTTCTTTTTTTTCTCCCAGCCTATTACTTAATTCTTCTCATATTCGGCCATTTTCCAACTCAGAGTTGAGACTCCCTCTCACCTGAGTGTTTAGAACCTACACAGGGTTTCAAGTAGGTAAAAACATTGAAGGAAAAAAAGGAACCCTAAGTATCTTTTTCATCAAGGCAGTGACAGTAGACAGAGACAGGCATATTTAGGGCTCTCTCACTGTGTCCTTGCCCTTCTTTTCACATTATTGATGATAGCTGTGTCAGAAAGGAGAGGGAAAGCTACAGACTCTAAACAACTGGTGTTTATCTGCAAAACCAAGTCATTCAGGATGACCACCTGTTGTTGCACAGTTTAGGATTTGCACAAAGGGCTGCAGGGTGAGTGGGAGCTACACCATGTAACCTGTGCTCCCTTCATCAACCAAATACCATGGCCTGCATCATTGTTTAATCAGGAAAATGAAACCAGAATGGAAAAAATTGCTTAGTTCATTCAACAGATATATGTTGGGCATTGACTATGTCCTGGGGTTACATCAGTCTAAAAAAATCAGAACTCCCTGAGCTCATGCAGCTTAACTATCCAAGCTGTGCTGTCTAAAAGGGTACCCAGTGGCCACATGTGATAATTTTAATTTAAATTAATTAAACTATATATTTTAAGTGCTCAGTAGCCACACATAGCTGGCTGCTGCCACACTGGACAGCACTGAAATAGAGCATTTGCATCATCATGGAAAGTTCTTTCATACAGCATTTACTAAAGACTAAACCAAATAAATAAGTAAACATACAGTACATTAGGAGTTGATATGCTATTAACAGAATTAAAGTAGGGGAAGGATCAGGTTATGCTGGGAGAAGTGAGACTTGCGATTTTAAAAAGGATGGTCAGAGATGGCCTCGCTCATAAATGATGTTTGCATGAAAACCCAAAGGTAATGAGGAAGCAAGCTGTGAGAGCATTCTAGTCCTGCGAATAGACAGGGCAAAGGCCCTGAGGCAGAGGTTCATTGGAGTGCTCAAAGAGCGAAGAAGCAAGGGAGACTGAGGTAGAGTGATCAAGGGAGAGGAAGGTAGAAGTGATGAGGAGTGGTTATGCTCTGATTTATTTTAAAGGTAAATGAACTGGACTTGCTGACAGACTGGCTCTGGACTAACAGAGGGGGTGAGGGTAGGGGAGGAAGCATAGCTCCAAGGTCTTGGGTGTGGACACCAGATAGAAAGGAATTGATGGTAACTGAAATGGGAAAGGTCATGGAAGCAGGTTTGAGCTTCTGATCAGGTGTTCAGCTCTGCACACAGATTTGTAAAAGTTTCCTAGACATCTGAGTGGAGCTGTCTACAAGGCAGTTGGATGTATGTGCTTTGAGTTCAGGGTAGAAGTCAGAGCTAAAGATATAAATGTGGTTGTTATCAGCATGTAGATGGTATTTAAAGCCATGAGCCCAGATGAGATCACCTACGGGGCAAGTTTAGGTAGGTAGAGAAGATATCTAAATACTGAGACCTAGAATGCTCCAGCATTATAACATCAGAGTCATTAGGAGGACCCAGGTGAGGATTGGTTGATTTTCACTAGCTAGTGTCCTGGAACCCAACTGAAGCAAGTGGTTCAAAGAGGAAAGCATTATCAGCCCTGTGAAATGTTGTTGATGGGGCAAGTAAGATGAGAACTGGTCACTAAACTCAGTGACAGGGAGGACACTGCTGACCTTGTCACTAAGGGGTTTGATGAGTTAAATCCTGATTAGAGGAAAGAATTGGATGAGAGGGATTGAAGACTGCATGTATAGATTCCTCATCTTTTGAGGAATTTTGCTCTAAAGGGGATCAGAATAATGGAGCAGTAGGTGGAGAGAGGAAATAAATGAGCATTTAAAAACATAATATTTGTAAAATAACAGTATATTTATGTGATGCTGGGGATGATCTAGTACAAGGTGAAAAATTGGTACTGTTATAGAGAGAGCAAAGAATTAATTTCTGGGGAAATTTCCTTGAATTTAAGAAGGGAATGAGATCTTAGATACATGGACAGCTTGTCCATGGTAACAGTAGGAAAAGCAGAGCACATGGGTCCAGATGTTGGCAGGTGCTTGAATGTAGTGGTAGGAGACTGATGAAGTGTGCTTCTGATTGACTTCTTCCTCAGTGAAATAGGAACCAAGGTCATCAGTGAGAATGAGAGCAGGGAGGAAATTTTGGAGGTGTGAAAACTGAAGAGAAAATAAAGACATAAGTAGCTAGGAGAGTAAAAAGGCATCTACTAGCAGAAGGTGACATGGAGCAACTTTGAGGGCCCACATAATTTTCATGGGCATTGCTTCAAAGTGAGACAGTTCAGCATAGCTGTGTCATTTTCACCAGCCCTGTTGAGCAATAGAGTTTAACCAAGGCTGAATTAGTGTGAAAGAGGCAAGGCAGTGACTATCTTATGTACTATGAATTCTAAACCAGTTAAAGGAGGGAAATGAGTATAAGAGGAATGAAAAAATGGATAGGATCAATGAATTGCCGATCTCAAAATTATTGCAGTTGCTGTAGCAGTAGGAGTAAACTGAAAAGATAGGCAGTGATGATAAGAGACGAGAGTGCTTAGAACTGATATTATGGAAGGGTTCTAATTATTGTTGAATAAGAGGATCCAGGCATGATCATGAGTGATTTCACTAAATCCTGTTCTAAAGATCAGTTCACGTAGAGAGTTACTTTAAATTTTTATTAGAGCAATGCACACTTTGTCTAAATTAGAGTGTTACTCTCTTTATGAAAGAAAATTTTGATAAGATATAGTCAGTTGATGCTTACATTTAAAAATCAAAAATAATAGGGTGGCATGTTCCCCTCAGGTAGCATCAGATGGATCTCTGGCGTGTTCTGTTGTGAAGCAAGACAGTGCAATGTTGGGGTTTGCATTTGATCAGAATAAGCTTCTTGTTCCACTCAATTTCCAAGAGTTTTCAGAACAAAAACTTCAAATACAAGCCGAGTAATAATAAACAAAATTTAATTATTCTTAGCTACTTTCTTTATGAGTAAATTTCTAAAAGAGAGGAATGGCAGTGTCCTAGTGTGGATTCTGTACTCCTTGACTGTACAACTATAAAGAAACTATGGATCTATTTGTGTAATCAGGGAAACCTCAAAAAAGAACAGGTACCTGTTTCATTAATGCAAAAGGGAAAAATCAAGAAGACACTTTTCTTAATATGTAGGAAGTTCTAAGTGTTATTTATAAAAGAAGGAAAATATAATGAGATACAATCAGTTGATGCTTAAATTTAAATTTTACTTTCCATTAGAGTCTTATTTACATTTTAAAATAAATGAACAGGGGCTTCCCTGGTGGTCCAGTGGTTAAAGACTTCACCTTCCAATGCAGCGGGTGTGGGTTCAATCCCTGTTTGGGGAGCTAAGATCACACATGCCTCGTGGGCAGAAAACCAAAACAGAAAACAGAAGAAATATTGTAACAAATTCAATAAAGACTTAAAAAAAATGGTCCACATTAAAAAAAAAAATCTTAAAATAAATAAAATAAAATGAACAAGCAAATACCTTTATTCTTGAGACGTAAATGTGGACGTATTTCTGCCTATTGTTTTAAAGATTTGTTGGCAGTCAGTGAAAAAAAATAGAAAGTGGACAATTGCTTTAAGACCTAAGAAAAATGTGTACATTTTCTCCAACTTCACAAAGACTTTGATAAAATACTCAGTTTGGTCAGGCAGGATTCATCCACCATTACCTTGAAAAGTAGGAGGTAGAAACTTATCTTCATTAAGTGCCACTGAATGTCTGGCACCACATAACTAACCAGAGAATTCAGTAGCTTAGGGTCCATGGGATGCCTCAAGTTCAAAGGGACTAGAGACATCCTGTTTGGTGTTGTATTTCACTCATGCTGTTAAAACTGCCCAGACCTCCTTAAGTGTTTTCTTTTTCAATCTTGAGCATGATCTTCTTTGTTCCTCACAAATAACACAAAGCATAATAAAACCCAATGTCAGACCAAATAATTTTCACAATGCGTCACAAGATTTTATTTTTAGTTATAAAGGTTTTTCCTTTTTTGTAAAATGACTTTTTGTTAGTGATGGTGAAAACGGGTCACATACCATTCCTGAGGACCTGTGGCTTGTTAGAGAAGAAAGAACATTGCTTCAGAGTTACCAGTTCTGACCCAGTACATTGAAAGTGCAAATTCTATTATTGAAATTTTCAGTACACAGGATGTCTATTGAGAAACAATGAAGGTAGGTAAATTAAGCTCTAACGTGTCCAATGAAGAAATTCATTCTCAGTTCCTGAGACCATAAACATGAACAAAGAAGAATAAAGTGATTTAAACTACCTCTACATTCAGTGACATTCAAAAAGATTTAGCAACATATGTTCATTCAATGCACAAAATTCAGATGCTAATTTTTTTCTAGTATAAAATCATGACCCGTGACTTCGTTGAATGTCTCAAAGCTTGTTTTCATTAACATTTCCTATTTTTAAAATTTAAATCATGGAAAAAAATGCTGGCTGAACAAAATCTGGTCTGACTGAATTTTTCAGAAATGGCTTTAGTGATATTTTCTACATATTTATAACAGAGGGTGATAAATAAATTTGAAAATATAAGTCCTGTTATATGTTAGACGTCTACTGAAACTTGGCTGCCATTTGGAGAGAAATTAATAATATTTCTTAACTGATCACTTATTGAGTAATTTCTGAAACCTAAACAGTGTTCAGACTTGAGAGAATTCATGGTTTATCAAAACTGGGACTTTACACATTTTCTCTTTGTTTTCTTAGGATATATCTATAAGAGAATAGATAATATCACATGACTCCTAAAATCCAGTGTTACAGTTTACCACAGATTGTTTAAAGGATGCTGTGTGAGGGCTTCTGCTACCTTCTGCTACCTTCACCTGCAGAATATCAAATGATCAAAGTTGTAGGTCACATACAATTTGACCATGTTCTACTGGAGAAGGTCTGGTTAAGCTGCTTGATTAAGCAACCAAAAAGGATGAATAATGGGCTATAATTCTCCGTATAATATTTTTTGAATTATTTTCCATTTAAAATTGTATTTGCAATTTGTTACAAATGTGAAATGGATATAATTAAATTTTAGAAACGATAAGACAAATGTTATTTTTCCCCACTCAAATATCCTTTAAAAAAAATTTTCTTTTTAGCAGAACATTGTTCCCCCCGCCCATTCCAGCTAAGTCTTTGCCACCAGTGAACAATGGCATGGATCTAAAGCTAAATATTAAAAGACCATGTCCACGTATTGTCTTCCTAGATTGCTGCTTTTTACTGTCATTCTTAAAATGTCTCCTCTGAATTAATCTCTTTAGGAGTAAAGAAGGATGATAATACCATGTAAATTTTTGTATGTGTAGAAATTAGCAAAGCATATTTTATGCATTTAGAGAAATCACCTCTTCTGGAGCGTGAACTTAGACGTGACTACTGTCCTTACGAAGCACTGTTTCAGACATTTCTTAGTGGAGCTACTACTTTTAAAAAAATATATTTTATTTATTTATTTATTTATTTGGTTGCACTGGGTCTTAGTTGTGGCAGGCAGGCTCCTTAGCTGTGCCTCACTGGCTCCTTAGTTGCGGCAGGCGGGCTTCTTAGTTGCAGCAGGTGGGCTCCTTAGTTGCGGCTCACCAGCTCCTTAGTTGTGGCATGTGAACTCTTACTTGTGGCAGCATGTGGGATCTAGTTCCCTGACCAGGGATCAAACCTGGGCCCCGTGCATTGGGAGCACAGAGTCTTATCCGCTGCGCCACCAGGGAACTATTTCTTAATTATTTAATCATTTGTTGATTCTTTAGTTTCATTTAAAACCATTTACTAAGTCTTTAAATACAATAAGTAACCATATTAAGAGAGATATGTATACAACTATGGTAATATAGATGTAAAATAAATACTTACAATAACCTATGGGAAAACAGATGAAGTAGTAGATCAGTTTACCTGTTTGAGGAAAGAAAGATCTTGCTGACAAGGTAACTTAAGCATGGCATGAAATGTTGAGTGGTACTTGGCCAAATGGCAGACAACTAAGGAAATTTCACATAAATGAAAAAAAATTCTAATATTTTCATGAAAATAATGAGTGGCCTCATGTAGATAATGTTCGGAGTATGTGAACAAGAATGATTAAGAAAATGCATTATCTCTGAGGGATTTTTTTTTTGTGATCACAAAACAATGTGAGTTTTGGTAAGCAATATTGAGGGAAACAGTATCTTATTTTATTTAGGTTACAAACTCACAAAAAGACTCTGTGCCTCTCTATATATGTGTATGTATGTACATATGTATGTATATACCTACCTATCTTATCTATTTATCCATTCGTCCATCCATCTGTCATCATTCTACCTATGTTGGAATTCAGTTATACAATATTTGAATTGAAAAAGGGAATAATACTTTTTCCTGGAAAAAAAAAAGTGACTCTGATTTAGTTAATTGGTGTGACAAATAGGACTGGTATTGCCAATTCTATTGTATGGTGGACATTTTCCATAAATTGAATAAGCTGGATCAAGAGGTCTAATATTTTGAAGAAATATTTTTAAACTGCTTATACAATATGTTGAAAATACATCCTTTAAAAATTACTAGCTCTTAAAAATATTAGACATGCTCTTAAAATACGCAAGAGAGTATAGAGTTTTTAAAATTCTGTTACGATTATGCTACCAAAAAGTATAAAGATTGCTGAGTTAGAAAGTTATTGCATGGGGAAAGTTTCCAAAGTAGGGACTTAGGTTTTGGAATCTCCACGAAGCAAACTGTTATTAATGAGAAATCATGTTTTAATCTTAGGATGTATTTGCTATGGTTTCACTGATTGAAAACATAACTTTTGGATGAGCTATCTAGACTGTTCTTTCTCAGAATAAAAATTCTAATTCATTGTCCTATCAATAGAGGGCACTTTCTTTGTTGTGTTTAGATTTGAACTGAACTCTGGTAAAACAGCAATCAGTATGATTGAGTTCACTCAAAGGCCTGGTGTTACCACTGGCATCACTTATCTTGAAAGTAACTCACTCTTCTATACCTGAATATGAACTGGATTTCTTCTTTTTTGTTATCTTTACTGAGATTTATGAAGAATCTGACAGCATACGCTAGTTGTGTTAAAGATATTAATAAAGGGAGACTGTCATCCACTCGTAGCAAATTTCAACTGACCTTGTATTGATTAAATAGATCATAGTTTTAAAATTTTATAGGCCCCAGAAGATACAAATTTTAATTGTTTTGGTCCAAAATTAAAACTGGTAGCATTTTAATATATCCTTTAGAAGATGCGGTGGCTAACTTAACTTACAAAATAATGAATATGAATACAATGGGTTAAAAATATTTAAAATCATTGTATAAGCTTTGAATTATTCAATGTAATTTGTCACCTACCAAGTTGTGTGGATAAAGACACATATCCACATTAATCACATTTAATATTTAATAAGCTACACACCCATGTAATAAACAATTTTATATTGAGTTTGAAATATTAACAAAAAATTCAAGTTTCTGTTTCTTATTTCCAGATCTCTAAAATTGAGACTGTTTCGTGTGTTTTCTGAAATGAAGCATTCTTTGAAATGTTCATAGCATACATAACTACTTGAAAGATGACAGAGGGATTTCTTTGCATATAGATCTCAAACAGGGAGTTTCTCTAATTAAAAAAAAAAAAAGATTCACACGATACGCTCAAAAGAAAGCAAAGAATTCCAGCAGCACGGCGTTCCAGGGTGTTTCCCTTGCCAAAAGGCTGTATGAGTTTTATGAATACATACTTGAGTTTTGTTTTAATTGTGGTAGTCTTACTTTTAAATCTACAAAGAACAACTCGAATCCCCCAACACACACACACACACACACACACACACACACACACACACACACACACACACACACACACT
>NC_041218.1:73836708-73854071 GCF_002837175.3 Physeter macrocephalus
CTCTCTCTCTCTCTCTCTCTCTCTCTCTCTCTCTCTCTCTCTCTCTCACGTCTATACATACTATCATTATTTAGAGCATTAAGGTAAATAAACTATGTAAAATATGTATCATTAGGGTTGGGAAAGCTCTTATTGGTGACAGCTGTAGCCATGAAATGTACTTGATCCTGGGATGGTGTGAAAACGATGAGTTAGCTGATTCAAGAACAGATGGCCCCTATTCACCCCATGTGGCTAAACACACAAATGCCAACCTCAGAGACGCCTTACCTTTGCCCTGTCTGTCCCTTCTAGGCTGGTTCTGTTATATTAGGGGTTATTGCCTTCTTGGCCCTCCCTGCAATCAGCTTTTGAAGTCCATGGCCAAGAAGGCAGCGTGAGACACCATTATGAGAGAGGTGTTTGCTTAAAGATATAGTCTGAACAAGATCCCATGGACTCCTTGATAATCTAGCAGGGAACCACAAACTCCAGCCAATATCTTCTAATCCCCTGAGGATTCGGAACTGCCCACCATAAAAACATAATGGGCTGTTTATCTGAGCAGCCAGGAGATAACATCTTAAAGTTACAGTCTGGGTTACAGACTGGTGACATAAAGCAATAAGAAATTAAGATACCTCCCTTGCCCTGGGAAAAACAAAATGCGAACAGCCCAGTGTATAGATACCACTGGATGCTCCTTTCTCATGCTAATGAGAGTCACAGTTTTCCCAACATTTTTCTGTTAAATAAATTAAATATACTTGGGAAGAAATGGATGGACCCTGCCCCTTTCTCCATTTGCATGCTTTATACTATTTTTGAAGTTTGGGACTATGTTAGGAAATATTCCCACTGGCACAATCAAGTGAATTTTTGTGGCACATTTTGACTTCTTTTCAAAGATTGCTTAAATTCTGTGACATTAATCATGATTGTCTAATAAAATACTACAGTGATTCTCAACAAGATGTTTTATTCCCAGGGCTCCCATACTGCAACAGATCAGACGCTCATTATTACGTATGTGTATGTGTGTGTGCATGTGAATAATATATTTTTTTCTGTGGTTCTTTGTTTCTCTGCTGGGGCAGAATTAAAATATCTCAAAGTTTAAAAATTCTTCTCTAAAGGCCTGTTATTTGTCTGCATTGCTGACATTAGGAAAAAGAAAAGCTAGACTTGATATTTAAACTATGTCTATTGAACACATAATATAGTGGAGATTTTAGAACCATTTGTTTCTAGTGAGCCTGTTTGTTATTATCAGTCAGCTGGGAGAATCCTATGCCTATACAGGATTTTCCTTTCCCCTTAAATAAATGAATCTCTGTGACTATGGATAGGGACCAAATTAACCACTTAGTTGCTAGACTTCTCCCCACTGGATAATATAGGTATTTTAGCATATATAAATATGACCATTACCGATGTTTCAACCAACTTGGTTCATTTTAACCATTTCCTGAACATTCAATAGGATTGTTTTCATAACCAAGCTTATTTAATTATAAAAATAGGCTCCATGTATCAGTCTAATATGCTTAATCTAATCTTTTTCATCCTCAGACCTGCATGTATACATTTCTGATTTATTGTATTTAACAAGTAACTTTCTTTTCCATTTCTCCCAGGGGTAAGTCACATGATTTTACATCAGACTCAGCTTAATCAGAAGCTTTGCCTGCCCTTACCTATTTATTTTCTTCTACCTTTTCAATAAAAACATAAAATTGCTCTGAAAAGTACAGAAATAGCTTAAGTCACAACTGTGTTGCGCTGTTCAATAAAGCTACCTTCACGAGAGACTGCCCTTTGAGGCTGAAGCCTCTGGAACTGATCTCAAAGAGAATATACTCCATCCCAAACCATATTCCTTAAGGATGACTGAAAAGTGAGACATCTGCTCTCCTTGGGCATGTGCACTATTCTGCTTTCTCTTACAACTTGAAAACGTTTTATTAGCTTTAAGAATTTGTTTAATCAAATCCTCGTGGAGGTCCTTCTCACTCCTGGGGCTATTTAGTAAAATATGGATTAGGGCAAAGCGCTCTAATGTGTCTTGTGGAGAGTCATCATGGGGAGAGCCACCAAGGGATGGGGGAGAGGAACAGTCTCCAGAAGACAGCTTTTAGCCAAAAAGAAGGAGAAAAATGAGGCTTTGGCAGGAAAAGCTCCTCATGTTTGAAACAAAACTATGAAAGAAAGTATGTCAGTAAAAAAGATTTCCCCAAAGATTCGTTTGGAATAGAATTTTCAATATAATGAAGATAAAGCACTTTTTGAGAACCCCCTCTAATAATATTTCATTCCTAATAGAATTGCCTGTGAGCAGCTGAAACAAGGGCAGGGGAAGATATTTATTGAATAAATTACATCGCTGAAATAAATAAAAATATACTTACCTCAGTTAGACATCTTGTTGGATTTCCTAGAATGTAATAATTTTGCTGAGTAATCAAATTAGCACATAACAAAAGAAGAACACTTGATTTTAGTACCCGAGGAATAGGAAAGGTTGGGAGAAAGAAATTTCACACTGTAAGTGAAACACTTCTCTACCCTAAATGTGTTAGCGTTCTAAATTCAGGAGTCTCACTGATCTCGTTCCTTGGAGTGTTCTCTAGCGAGAATAATCATCTACAGTGAGGGCACTTATTTACCTATGGTATTGTGCAAGGGATGAGCAAAACAAGTTGTGCACAGATAACCCCTGCTTGTAGGAAAGGTCAGTCTGATATAATAAAGCATGATACAGAGTTATTCAGGGGGAAAGGAACAAATATATTCGGCAGTTTGCTTGCATGAGCTTTTTGCAAACAATTTACATGTTTAGGCCACAGAATAAGTTTATTGATCACAGTAGGAGAAAGGGAACACTTTGAGAACTGATGGACTTTCAGCCTGGGGGTTAATTACAGCAAGGGCTGTGAAACTAGGCAAACCTGGATTTGTGTCCTGACTCAGCCTTGTGTAAGCTACATGGCTTTAGGCTAGTTGTTAACCTCTCTAAACTTCAGTGTCCTCATTTATTAAACAGAAATAACACTATACTCACAGCTCATGTAAAACACTTGCATAGGGCCTAAGCAGTGGTAAGTTAGACCAGAACTACTAAATCGATAATGCCCCTCTCGAGCTTTAATCCATTTTCATCTTTCTTAACTTCTTTACTCCATGGTCTTCCTCTTGCCAGTTTTACAAACAGACCTCCAGTAGAATTTCCTCTCTTCCACTTTCTGAAGATAGGCATAGAGTTTCTGTTTTTAACTTTCTTAATTTCCTTTTTTTATCCTTATCTCACTGAGTGCCAGTATTTGACCATGAAAAGGGTGACTTTTCATATCCTTGCAGGAAACATTGTTTTCTTGTCCTTCTTGCCAGCCGTTCACTCTCATGTCTTCAGTCATCTTTCTACGAAATACTCTCGTACGTCTTACCTACACCTTAAACTAAAATGGAGCTTTTATTCATTCCTAAGGTCTCTTCTCCCTTTCATTGTCAGTCACCATTAGTCAAGAATGTACCAGTTGACTCACTCTGGTTTGCAATCTTTGTAGTCCAGCACGCTGTTTCTCTCTCTGTTTTATCAATCTGGAGTCACTTTAATGTTTCAAGTGGAATTGGAGCCAGATACCTCATATTCTACTCACCTCCACATGACCTTTACACAACTGGCAAAGGATCTAGAATCAGTATAATGCTGGCTACGACTGGAAACAGAGATTCTGCTGAATGTCCGAGACTGAAATACTCATAATTACAATAAGCACGATTCCTGTCTTTCCAAAAACACCCAACAATTGGAAGACGTACAAGCTTTGAAATACCTTGAATAATTTGTAAATCAACTATACTTCAGTAAAAAAGAAGATGAAGAAAAGAATCCTACCAATTAAAACAAAAAAAAAATTCCTTGAATAAAAAATATTATTTTCCCTATATTTTTAAAATAGATAAAAGTTGTTTTCTAATTTAGTAAGAAGTAGAACTTGACGGAAATGGTCAGGTTTGTTTTCTACTTCATATGTGCCTACCACGTAAGTAGAAGATAATTATGAAAGACACACTGTTCTTCACACTCCCAATATATTACAAAAGGAGAACGAGCCTCTCTCCTTGGCTTGCAGATGTTTCTCTTTCTTATAAGGACACCATTCATATTAGATTAAGGCCCTACCTAATGGCATCATTTCAACTTAATCACCTTTTAAGGATATTATCTCCAAAAATGGTTACATTTTGAGGTACTGGGATTGGGACTTCAACATATGAATTTGATGGGGGATACAGTTCAGCCCATAATATCCTCATGGAGAATTAATGTCTATGTGGAAGAATAAGCAGTATATAGCAGGGATGAACTTGCTGTACACCCTTGGACTCATAAAATATTGCACTGATTTATTGTTCTAAATCAAATTTGATCTGGCCTTGAGTTTCCCACTTGCTAGATCCTCAGCAAAGGTCAGTGGGGATCACTCTAACCATCCCCAAAGTCATGCTGAGACCTGAGTGAGAGGGTAAAGGAGGCTTCCATAGTTAAAAGAGTTTCACAGGGGGCCGTTGCCTTCAGTCCATCACGATTGCTGTTTTCCACTGTCCAGGCTCATGTGATCCATTTGAAGCCATGTATTTTCACTCACTCTGTGCCAAGCTAGGGCACAGGGATGTTTTTTTCTTCCTTTGGCTCCTAATTTCACAAGCTCTTGGAGTGTTCTGTTGCTGTCAATATGCGTATGCCGCCCCACAAGCACTCCTGCCACTTCCAGAAAAACTGTCAAGGGAAGGTAAAATCCCCTATCATTTCAAGAACCTAGTCTTTCATTTAAGGAATTTTATTTTATTTTATTTTTTTAATTAATTAATTTGTTCACTTTTGGCTGTGTTGGGTCTTTGTTGCTGCACGCGGGCTTTCTCTAGTTGTGGCGAGAGGGGGCTATTCTTTGTTGTGGTGCGTGGGCTTCTCATTGCGTTGACTTCTCTTGTGGAGCACGGGCTCTAGGCCCACGGGCTTCAGTAGTTGTGGCACGCGGGCTCAGTAGTTGTGGCTCACAGGCTCTAAAGCACAGGCTCAGTTGTTGTGGTGCACGGGCTTAGTTGCTCCGTGGCATGTGGGATCTTCCCCGGACCAGGGCTCAAACCCATGTCCCCTGCATTGGCAGGCAGATTCTTAACCACTGCACCACCAGGGAAGTCCCTCATTTAGGGAATTTTAAATGCGTGCATTATTCTCTGTTTGCTCCCTACTTCACCTCTCCAACCTGCTCTGTGCCCACGGAGATCAACCTTTACAGTCTGCAGCATCAGGGTCCCTTGATTCCAGATGCGTGGAGCCCATGACGGTACTGGCAGGAGCTCAGACGGCAAGAGGAGAGAGAGACTGGAGTGCTTTTTCCCTGACAGCTCTGCCTGTCCCCACCCGGCCTTGGGCAACGGCAACGTTCTTCTGCCTCAGATCACAGCTTCTCTCAGGTGACCCTTTCCCCACAGCTCCAGATTGTCTCACTCCGTCTCCTTGCCCCCCAGGCCTAAACGTTGCAATGGCTTCCCACTCGTGCAAGTATCACTCTAGCCTCTGTAAAACGTCCCTTTGTTAAACTCTGTTCTCATACCCTTTGAGGTGCCATCTGCTTCCTGAGGATGCAGTGGTGAGAATGAGAAAGATAAATTCACTGTCCTCATGGAACTTAACTTCCTGGGAGTGGTGAGGGTGTGGGAGAGCAAACAAAAAGTTAAACAAACGTGGGTAGTATTAGTAGCATTAAGTGCTAAATGAAAAATAAAATCAGGCGACATGACAGAGTGACACGATGGCTACCTTAGGTTTAGGATTCTCCCTTTCATCTCTAAGAAACCACACCTGGAATTGGGCCAGTTTCTCCCCTTTCAACTCAGGCTCCTATCCCTAATTCCCTCCCTCTCATGATGATCTATATTAAATCATCTTGTAAGGCTGGACTTCTACTAAACAAAAGTCTGGCAGAGATTGTCTTCTGGTATCTGGCAGCTTCTCATTTCCTCTGAACCATAAAAGCCATCAATAGCCTCTGAAAACCAAAGAACCTAGCACTCAGAACCCAAAGGCCTGGGATTTCCCTGTGAATAGAAGTGGGCAGTGTGTATGTGTGTGTGTATGGGGCAGGGGTGGGAGATGGGGGGCAGGTGCCGGAAAGAAAATACTGTCATTTTCCCAAAAAGAAGAAAGGGCACTAATTAACATCTTAATAGATTGTTTTTCCATATACATCTGCAAGAAAATTTAAACTAATAGTAGACAGGATAACTAAACCTTACTAACTCTTGTTCTATCATATGTATTTGGATTTATTCCAGTGCTAAAATGCTATGAATTTATGGGTTTTGTGTGATAAGTGAGCAACAAAAATAAGTGCTCTAGGCTTTCAGAAGATCACTTCAAGTCAAGATGGTCAGGAATAGGACAGGTTTTATGAAGAAATGACATTCCAGAGACTCCATGGGCTGTCATAGACTCGCCTTACTGTGATGTTTGCCCTCTTCTACGTAAAGTTCTCCTTTTTGTTTAGCAAAACGACCTCGAATCCTCAGACTTTCCCTTCTCTGTAACGTGCTCAGTGGATTCTCTGCCCTTCCTCCCACTTTGGCCAAATCGTCTGATCCTTGAGCTTCAGCAGAAATGTCCTCACCTCCTTGAAGAGCCTCCTTATTTCCCAGCTGGAAGAACTTGCTCTGGTTAACTGCTCATTATACTGTTGGTGTCTCTTCTCTTGTTCATCCCCTTATCTTTTCATGTTGTAGTCCATGACCTTGCCTTATGTCTCTTATTGGCCTGCAAGCACTTGGGAATCTAATACAGCATCTTAGAGTAGGTAAATGTACACCAAGAATACCTTGACTCTTATAAGATAGATAAGATGTATTCAAAGCTCCTTTCCATAGAATTTGGAAAGCCTGTTTCTCTCCCCAAGATTATGAAGTATCTAGGTTTGTGCTGGTGAGGATAGTGGGATATTTATAGTTTCACGGATGTCTTAAAGGTTTTAAGCTCTGGAAAGCTCTCATTTGGATCAGTGAATACCAGAACTCTTGCCCTAGAGATGGGAGTGTTTAGGTATAAACCTGGGGAATGAGAGAATGTGGGATGAAAGAAAGATCTCTCTTTCATCTTCATGTCAGGATCATCCTCACATGAAAGAAGAAACCAACTCCATGTGCATCCAAAGGCTTAGAAACTGCAGGCAGATGCTATGAAAACAAGCTCCAATAAAAAAACCAAATGATCCCAAGGGTGTAGAATCCATCCTGCAGGATGTAGTTCTATTCAGCAGATGGAAAAGGTAGAGAAGGAAGGAGGTTCTCACACAGATCACTAGAACACTCTGATTTGTTAAATGTTTCCCAGGTAAAATAGGCAATTCACAGATTAACTGTCTATTAAAAACGTTTGTCACTAGGTGAGGAATAATAGGAATTTTAAATTAGTTAATTTGCAAGTGATGAAGTTTTGTCTAAAAAGATTTTTAAAGAGGGACACATCATAGGATGCTATGATGCATATCAAGAGTACATCACTCATGTTATTCCCAGTTGAGTCATGCTGCTAATGTAAGAATTCCCCACAGATGTTGTGGTGTCATATTATTTGACAGCCAAATTTGATTACAGGTGGGTCATACTGCAACCTCGAAGAGCAAAGTAGAATCCAGCAATGATGTCCTTGTGGTCCATCCTTATGAGAAAGGCCATAGATCTTTGGAGCCATAGCTAGTTTATTCCTTGGAGAAGAGTAGACCAGTGATCCTCTGTCATGCAACCCAGTGATGTGAAACCAGATAATCCTGGAAAGAAAACAAAATGCACCAAAGGGCAACATGCATGGTATATGAGGCACTTAGAGTTTACTTTACTCTTGGTAGTGTAGTGACTGTTGGTAGAATAGTGATATCCTGAGAATAGGTATAAGTATTTAAGGTCATTTTCAGCATCATCCAGATACAGAATAACCTTGAAAATGAAGGTTAAAGGTGACTTCCATAGAATTGGTTCTGATCAAATTTGTACCTATAATGTATGCCATAGTCATAGTATATTTTACTTTTTATATGTAGTATACATATCTAATATATTTTAAATATTTTTACAATATTTTCCATGATAGTTTATTTTATTCTAAAGGAAAAGACATACTTTCTTACACTGCCTCTTAACTTATGGAAGAAAAGTATCCTCATATGGAGCCCATTTTTAAATGTTGCATGGAATTGTTGGTACTTCACAAACGTATGTATTTTTTTTAAAAGATTAATATTCTAGAAGTAAGCATAATATAAAAGCTAAGAGCCACACAAGTTACACTGTTTTTATATAGTCAGTGCTTGGTAATTTTTCATTGACTATATAGATATGAACGTTAGAATATATTTGGATCTAGCACAGTAGCTGAGTGATCTTTGGGAAGGTATTTCTCTTTCTGTTTTCAGTTTTCTCATCTATGAAAATCGTCATAAAAACCCACATGTTTAGGTTATGAGAATTAAATGAGATAATATTTTAAAGCTTTTTAAAAACTACCAAAGTATCTTAAAAGTGGGCGAAAGTATTATTATTATGTGGTTTTCTTCTTCATCAGTAGGTAAGAAAACCTCTAAAAGTGTGTTATGTGTCAAGTTCACATTTTCACTGGAAATCAGTCTAATTCAATGATTTTCAACCAGAGGTGATTTTGTACTCCAGAGGATGTTTGGCAATGTCTGGAAACGTTGCAGCTGATGCAACTAGATGGTGCTACTAGCATCTAGTGGGTAGAGCCCAGGGATGTTGCTAAACATCCTATAAGGCACAGGACAGTTCCCTATAACAAAGCAGTATCTGATCCAAATTATCACTAGTGTGGAGGCTGAGAAATATTGGTCTAATTTTTAATTTTAAAAAACTTGTATGTGTCATTAATTGTAATGATTCTAATAAAAATTAGAATAATCTCCTTGCTAGAATTTGGGATAAGACAGATTTGTGCTGAACCTAGGTAGGCCTGAGATTTAGGTATTTCAGTTTCACTAAGGATGTGCTTATGCTCTCTAAAAATGATGTTACACAAAAGCTTAGGTGGTATGTTTATACTGATGTTCTCATCCCTGTACTACAAATAATACTAGTCTTAAATATTAGAAAATTACCTAAAGAGGAATTTGCAGTGAAAAAGTTCTATCTAGTTGTAACACATACAAATGAAATTTTCTCTGCTTAGAAATTTTCTATTTCTCTTTTGGGCATTGAGGGGAATCTAGCATTCTTGAGAACTAGACCAAAGGCTATGTAAGTGTATATAAATAATCCAGTCTTTTCAACACATGGCTAATTTCCATGGTCGGACTTTCTCCAGTTCTTATCCAAATCTCTTCCACATCCCTTCTGGAGAAAGAGATCTTAATTTTCTGTCTAAAATCTGTTTGTGTTCAAGACAGTCATTCATATCAGAATAATAGAATTTAAACTACTTGACAGAGAAATGTTTTTCATTTGTAGATGGAGGCTGCTGTCAAAGTAGAATGAGAGGAAGTTTGGCAGCCCATCTGATGATTATTTAATACTTAAGGGATTAGGCTACTTGACATACTTGGTACCCCCCTTCCAGACACTTAACAGTCCAGGATTCTAAGGTAATGACATAGCAATAGACACTTTACTCCCCTCTCCTTTAAAAAAAAAGAAATTACGTACAATTTTCTTTCTGTTTCATTTGGACCACGTGTGCCTGATCCTGTGCCAGAAAATAAGAGGAATCTTATACCAACCTTCCTAATTACTACTGACATCACAGAGTATGTAAATTTTCATTAAAGCCTTGAGAGTTGGTTCAGTAGATGTGAAAATGCAGTTTTATTCTAGGCAGAAAAGAATTTAGAACCCTGGAAGCTGGGAACGTAAAAAGAAAGTCAGTATGTTGAATAATTGTGAAGGGATTGAAAAATAGCATGCAGTTAAAGAGGTTTGAGCAGTTTCAGGCTGTAGGCAAGTGGAAATAGTAGAAATAATTACACGTATTCTCATTCTCCCCTTCAATTCTCCCCCCAAAAGGAAGACTAACAAAAATAAATTCCAGCTTCCAATTCTTACTTGAATTTACCCAAGATAAAATATAAAGTGATCATTGTAAGTTGTAAATTTGGTATTTTGAATAATTTAGTTACAGAGGTTAATTAGTGGTACAGGTAAATGTTTAAAAGGTAGCTCTCCAAAACAGACAAACAAACAAACGGGCCTGTGGTGTAATACTCCCACGTGGCCAATTTCAGCTACCAAAGTGAAGTCACTAACACAAGTTGAGAAGAGATATGCAGTAGCAAGCGTTACATAGTATTTCCACCAGAGCAATACAATAGATATAAATAACCCCAGGAGCATATACAGTAGCAACTGTGCTGAAATAATTAGGAAATGATGAGTTTTGAGTATTTAATACCTTTGTTTTTAATATGTTTTAAATTGTAAGTTTATATAATATTTAATAATGGTTGTGCTTGCAGAGTCTCTGAAAACTTAGCCACCAGTTCTCAGAAGTGAGTATGAGCTGACCAGTGTTGGGGATAGTTCTTCCAACTTCCCACATTACTTTGCTCTATGGAGTTGGAACTTGACATAAAAGATGATGAGTAGTCACTGAAGGTCAGTACTTTGGATGAAATCATCGTTTTTGAAATTTTGACCGTTAAGAATATAGCAGAGAAGAAACCCTGCAGGAGAAATTTCACTCTAATAATGGAAAGAGGTAGAATAAAGTATAGCAGTATTAAGAAAGAGTATAAATATTACAATACTTTATATGATAAAACCAATACAAGATTTACAGAAAAAATATAGGAGGAGGAAAATGATTGGGGGGACTAAGAATCTTTTAGCCTATTCATATTTGCATGTAGATATTAAAGGGGCTGTTGGATTACACAATTCATGTGCACCTTGTTCAGGTAAATATGTATTACCTCTGAATGACAACATTAAATCAGTTTGTGTGTGGTGTGTGTGTATGTGTGTGTGAGTGTGTGTGTGTGTTTTCAAATTTGGCATCTACCAGACAAAATTTGAAATGCAGTTTTTATTAAGAACCCTTGAAACCTTTACTAATGATCTTTTGCAATTAGAGCATGAAAACGAAGCAGACATTTTCTCTAGACTGCCTGAAAATTTAAGGTACATTTTTGTCTTTCTGCCAAGAGAATTGGGTACTTTAAGAGCTAAACCCTATATTGCTATGGCTTTTATCAAAAAGTTTCCGTTTAATGTATTACTCTGGATTTTCCAGTTCCTTTCTTGTCTTCAGAAAACCACAATAAACTATTTTTTAGTTGATTAAAATAAAAGTAGAATGCTTCGTCTTGGAGGAGAAAAGAATAACTGAAGATCGAGCTTAATGGGAAAAAAATTACAAAAAACTATGTGCCACAATGAAGCTTTGAAAACAAAGCCCTAAAAAAATGAAAGAATGACAATTTGTAAATCAGGAGTCCCGAAGTTCTGTTTCATGATTATGTTGCAGTTTAATTTCTTTATATCTTTCTGCCATTGTTAAACAAAAAAAAAGCAGCCAGAACTTCAAAGGGACTCTGCATGTGTTCCAAATCAGGGCTTCAGAGCTGATGTCTGACAGCCCAGAAATTAAAAGGAAATAAATGTGCTGTTTAAACTCCCATTTTTTCCAACAACAACAACAACAAAATCACCTTTTCTGTATTAAGAGTTTTTTTTTTCTTTGCTAACTTTAAAATTCTGTCCCCTCAGATATTTCCTCATTTGTCAATTATGGGCCTGGGTCCATGGACTGCAGCATTCTCATGGACTTCAGAGGGAGTTTTCAGACAACCAGAGGGGATGTCAAGACATTGGGATCAGTCTTTGTGACTTTTTCTATACGTTAAAACAGATTCCCTCCTCAAAAAGAAAAAAAAAAGACAAAGAACCGTAGTTGTTAGGCCATGCCCAAACACCTGTGTTTGACTGTTCTTACATTTTCTTGGGATGACGGAAACAGACATCCCAAAGAACAAAGACAGGCTCAGGATGGTTTGTGTTTGAAAGTGCACTAGCGTGGATATGAAACGTCAGTCAGCAGCCAGAAATTTGGCAGCCATTTCTTGGAGTTCCGAAGAGAGTAATTAGAGTTTGACCTGGAGAGCTCTGCTGCATGGGGGTAAAGATGAATCTTTCACTCCGGAAGAATCATGGATGTAAAGGAACTAGGTTTTAGTTCCTTTACAAATGAGAAAGTGAGGACGCTGCATCTCAGAGTGGCAACATGATTTGCTCAAGATAACACAGTAAACTGGTGTCGAATTTTGGTGAATTCTATATCATACGTCTAATGAGGTGGCTCGTGGGCTTTAGAGAGAAAGGGGCACATAAACATTTTGGGTTTAGGTGGTGCTTTCTACCTCCTTATCAGAACCATTATTCTCAAACCTACCTCTGCCTTCCTCTTTTAATAGATATTAGCAAACAGCCAGGAAATGTGGGCAAACAGCACCCAGGAGCAAAGGGCTTCCCCGCCACATCTTTGCAAAGAAAAGCAAGCCACCCTGGGAATATTCTAGATTTAATGCGCTTGGGTTCTTTCTCTCATCTCTCACATGCCATCTCACAGTCTGCACATCTGGCCTGCAGAGTATCCCAGAATGTTTATTTCCGGACCTGAGAGGCTTTCCTGAGCATTGCTGGGGTAGAGTCCACATTTTGTTCATGTTAAGTTACATCTCCAGAGGAAGGAGACGATCCACTTCAGTATTCACATTACATTTCAAGTTCTGCAAGCACACGTGGTGGAGAGAAAAGAGTCAGTAAAGGTGAGCTGAAATGCTTTCAAAGTTCACAAATATGAATTCTTCCTACATTCCTTGGGAAAAAGCACAGAGAATGCCAAAGCACTGATCTCCCTGGCTCGTCTGTCACAACGTTTGCAGTCAGTCAGGACTAAGAACTCAGATCCAAGCATAGGCACTGCTCAATCGAAATGTCCCTTTGGACATGAGAATGAGGAACACTGGCTTTTTATTTATTCAGTAAATACTACTGTTTTGGTTTGGATGACATGTCAAAAATTGGGATTTTGAACAACTCTTTCAGAATTTCACAATTAAATTGAAAATAAAAAAGACATGCAAGAAAAGACAGTACCTGGTTAAGTGAATTCTGCAGGGAAAATGTATAGTGATCAGGGAAATTTCTCTAAGAGTAGTGACAGGGGGCAGCAGAGCTGGCTCTTGGATGATGAATTAAACATAAATAAGAGGAGAAGGGAAAGCAGATGGAAAGAAAGCATAAGTAAACACATCACATTTGCTCTCTCCAGCAACCATTTGTTGCACTTTACTGTGTCCTCACATTGTGCTTAAGCAGAAATGTGCAGTCTTCCATGTATTCACCATAATCTCAAGTGTTATTTACTCCCAATTCACAGAAGAAGAAATGGAGACCCAGGAAAATTAAAGAACATGCCTGAGATGTCACTGGTGGCTCTTAACCAAAGCAATCTCCAGAAAGAAAGCATCTTTAGGATCGTCAGTTTGACAATATGGCATATTGGGGCCTGGATTACCAAACCAGGGAGTTTGAGCATTGTCATTGGCAGATGTTAAGGGGATTTTAGGAGGAGAAGCTGTGGAAGATGGATCATGGATAATATTTAGACATGTTCAGTTAGAGTCGAGTGTGGATGTATAAAGAAATGCCCTACTGGGCAATTTGTGAATGAGAATTAAATCTAGAAAAGGAGGGTAAGGAGAGATGGAGATTTCAGTCTTTGACTTAGTGATTATGGATGTAAATGATGTAGCAGTGAAAGGATTCACTGATAGACGGTGTTTGCAGAGGAGGAGTGGAGTACTGAGGGCAGAACTCGGAGTACCCACACTTCTCAGGTGGAAGGAGGTAGAGGAGCCAGCAGCTAGACTCAGAACAGGAAAGGAAGGAGGGAAACCTGAGAGTATGATGGCGTAAGGCCAGTTGAGAAGAGTGTTTCATAAAGTAGGGGAGAAAAAATGTTGATACAGAAAGTCAGTACCGTTCAAGAGACATTCTGTAGACTAATGTAATCTCATTTATATAAATGATTTACAATTTTCCCCACTTATTTTTGCTAAGAATAGATATAAGAATCCCAGGCCTTCTTCAGGTGATCATTAAAAATTGACCCTAAATTAAGCCCCCCAAATAACCATGCTTTTATTACCTTTCCTTGTTTATCGTCTGTCTCTCCTCACTAAAAACTTAGTATATCCTTGAGTGATATATTCACACACAGTCAGTTTGACCATATAGTCCTACAAATGCTGCACCCTCAGTTGTTTCAGCCAGAAACAGAACTTCAGTAGATCCAATTATTTGACTGAATCAACCAATTGAAATGATGAAGTATCCTAAGAACCTGCTTTTTCTTTTATGCTCGATGATGGCAGTTGGGATTCACCAGAGTTCTCTTGTTAATAAACTTAGTTTGAATTTAATTTAATTTATGGGCCTGAAAAATTGTTTTCCATTAAGAATCATGGCTCCTCAAATGCAGTTGTCTGGTTGGTTGAACGTAGGCCAAGCCTTTTTGTTTAATAGTATTGCGTGTCTCAGATCCTCTATTCAAATCAAGCCTTGCACTTTGAAGTACTAGGTAATAAAGAGACAAGTACAACATAGAAAACTTTCCTCACTAAATACTTGAGGTAATAAATAGTCATGATTCACTTAAAGGCCTAATCAACAGAAAATTCAGTGTGCTTAAGGAAAATTTTATTATCTTTAGAAACATGAAATCAAAAGGGCACTAATGTGTTGTTTTGCAAATTATTGTTTCCAAAGAGCTGCCTATTATCATTATAACCTAAACTATTTATTTATCATTAGTGGGATGTCTTCTTCATGTTGGCATTTCGCTCTTTATAATTTTTCATAAGAGTAACCAAAATCATGGTAACAAGGTTTGGTCTTAAATGTGAGTTAATAATTTCCTTTAAGACTATATTTTGGGGGAGAGCCAGGACACAGTTTCACTTGAGAAGGCTTCCTAAAGGAGGAAAAAGGATTTTTATCATTCCAGAATTAACAAGTTATATAACTCTTATTATAATGGGTCACTTTTTTATGAATTTTGTAAAAGTTAACATTTAATTATTGAGATGAGGCCCTCATGCCTAAACTTTCCTGATAAAGATAACCCACTGACATAAATTCACCATGTAAGAAACCTTCTTTTTTTTTTTTTTTTTTTTTTTTTTTTTTTTTTTTAGCGGTATGCGGGCCTCTCACTGTTGTGGCCTCTCCCGTTGCGGAGCACAGGCTCCGGACGCGCAGGCTCAGCGGCCATGGCTCACAGGCCCAGCCGCTCCGCGGCATGTGGGATCTTCCCGGACTGGGGCACGAACCCGTGTCCCCTGCATCAGCAGGTGGACTCTCAACCACTGCGCCCCCAGGGAAGCCCAGAACCCTTCTTAAAAGTGTATTTCATGGAGACCAGAAGGAAGAGGAGAATTGCACTTAAAAGGGAGACTGGGATGCAACACAGGGCAGGGAAAGGGTGAAATACCAGGTTGAAATTCTACTTTGTATACAATTTCATGACAGCCCAAACCTGGAGTAACAATGAAGTCTATTATCTTTATTTTGATGTCTGTTTGTCTTGTTGATAAGCAAAATAAAACTGGATCTATTTTGCTTGTTTCTTGGTATGCTTAAATTGTTGACTACTACAGATATCAAAGGATCAACCCAAATGGCAGAGCTGGAAGGACCCTTCACGATCTTGTAGTCACATGGCTCTGAAACATAATTCGAGGGCCTTATTTTAAATGCAGAGTCTGGGGGACTTCCCTGGTGGTGCAGTGGTTAAGAATCCGCCTGCCAGTGCAGGGGACATGGGTTCAATCCCTGGTCCGGGAGGATCCCACATGCCGCGGAGCAACTAAGCCCGTGTGCCACAACTACTGAGCCTGCGCTCTAGAGCCCGCAAGCCACAACTACTGAGCCCAAGTGCCACAACTACTGAAGCCCACGTGCCTAGAGCCCCTGCCCCACAAGAGAAGACACTGCAATGAAAAGCCTGCTCACCGCAATGAAGAGTAGCCCCCGCTCGCTGCAACGAGAGAAAGCCCACACACAGCAACGAAGACCCAACGCAGTCAAAAATAAATAAATAAATAAATTTAAATGCAGAGTCTGGGTCTCACCCCTGAGATTTGGATTTTAACTTGTTCGGGAATGAGTCTCAGGAATCTGCATTTTAATAAACACCTACATGATTCAGATTAGCCAGAGGTTAAACTCACTTTAAGAAATACTTAATCCAACCCCTTTCATTGACCCATAGAGAAATTAAAACCTAGAGATGGGAATTAGCTTTATCTAGCAGAACTAGAATTTAGTTGGTAACATTCTTTTTTTTTTTTTTTTTTTTTTTTGGCTGTGTTGGGTCTTTGTTGCTGCACGCGGACTTTTCTCTAGTTGCGGGAAGTGGGGGCTACTCTTCGTTGTGGTGTGTGGGCTTCTCATTCCGGTGGCTTCTCTTGTTGCAGAGCACGGGCTCTAGGCACGCGAGCTTCAGTAGTTGTGGCTCACGGGCTTAGTTGCTCCGCGGCATGTGGGATCTTCCCGGACCAGGGATTGAACCTGTATCTATCCCCTGCGTTGGCAGGCAGATTCTTATCCACTGTACCACCAGGGAAGCCCCGGTAACATTCATTTTTATTGTTGATTAATGTTACCCAAACTCAGAATCAGTAGTGCCACACTGGCTCTGTCACTCATGTTTCAAGATAGACTAGATAATCGTTTCTAGAAACTAACATTCCTTAGGCAGTAAGACTCAACAGATGTCTTGGGTGGATTTAAGGAGCTGGTAGAGAACATCTGGGTATCTCTCAAGAGAAGTCATTTTTCCTTAATGAATTTGAGGTTGAAAGTTTTTACGATGAGTTACACAACTCTTTTGAGACATAATAGTTATGATAAAAGGCACATTCCTTTAACAGTCATTTTATATTTCTTTTGTCATCTGTTATTAGTTAGGTAATTTTGGTCACTCAGTTCTTTTTTTTTCTTGAAGCTATGACGCTTTTGATTGGGATAAGAATGCCAGTGGTCATACCTTAATAAAATTCCCACATTTTTCAGTTATGGATCAGTCTGTTAATATCCAGATTCTGCAATTTTAACTATTTTTGGTAAATCTGTACTGACGCTTTAAGGGAGGAGCAATAGACTAGACAGGTGCATATCTGAAGTGTATTCCACCTTGACTCCCAGCCTAGTGTATCTGTAACGGTCTTTAATTTGAAAATCGGTTGCCTAATTTCATTACAGACTCTTTTTTTTTTTTTTTTTTTTTTTGCGGTATGCGGGCCTCTCACCGTTGTGGCCTCTCC
>NC_041218.1:73854372-73882150 GCF_002837175.3 Physeter macrocephalus
TTTTGCGGTACGCGGGCCTCTCACTGTTGTGGCCTCTCCCGTTGAGGAGCACAGGCTCCGGACGTGCAGGCTCAGCGGCCATGGCTCACGGGCCCAGCCGCTCCGCAGCATGTGGGATCTTCCCGGACCGGGGCACGAACCCATGTCCCCTGCATCGGCAGGCGGACTCTCAACCACTGCGCCACCAGGGAAGCCCTTCGTTTTTAAAAATTTATTATTTATTAATTTTATTTATTTTTGGCTGCATCGGGTCTTGATTGCAGCATGCGGGGTCTTTGATGAGGTGCACAGGCTCTTCATTGCGATGCGCTCGGGTTTCTCTCTAGTTGTGGCGTGTGGGTTTTCTCTCTCTAGTTGTGGCGTGCAAGCTCCAGGACCTGTGGGCTCTGTAGTTTGCGGCACACAGGCTCTCCAGCTGAGGTGGATGAGCTCAGTAGTTATGGCGTGCGGGCTTAGTCGCTCCGCGGCACGTGGGATCTTCGTTCCCCAACCAGAGATCGAACCCGCATCCCTGCATTGTGAGGCAGATTCTTTACCACTGGACCACCAGAGAGGTCCCTCATTACAGACTCTTATTGAAAGACATCCATGACCTCCCAGTTCTAATGATTCTGGAATTACCAGCAGATTATGCTCCTTCATTTATTCTGATACGTAGTCCAGACTTTGGACTAGCTGGACCCCTAGCTAGTCCCCAAAGTCCTGAAAACTCCTCTTTATCTTTGATCTACCCATTCTGACACTGGCCTCTGCTTAGTTCACTCTGTCAACCTTCAATGCTACAGTCTTGTCATCTTTCAGATCTCTTAAGTGCCTTGAAGTATTTGACCTAAAAAGCCACCACGCTCCCTGAAATACTCTGTTTTTGCCACGTTTTAGAGTATCTTATGTAAGTTGGATATTGGGCCTCATTGTGCCTTAAGATGCAAGACCTCTAGCATGATCTAGGGAAGACTCCTTTTTCATGTTCCACATCTCCAGCTTGGGAAAGCAGGAAAAAAGTACAGGATAAAAATCACGATGCAGTGTACTCTGGAATATTTCATTCCTCCCCCGCCCCAAAATGATAGTTATACTCATATACTGATGGATATGGGAGGAAGTTCCTATTGTCATCTACCTGTAATTCAGTTAATGATTTTTTTTTAATGGCAGGTGGGAAGAGCCTATGACAGACCAAAACTACTTTGATAATAAATATTTAAAATAAACCTTTTGGTTTCATGTTGGCACGTTGGCAAGTTGAATCATGGCATTTATAAAGATTGTATAGGATTCTGGCCACAATTGCACTACAGATTTTCTACCACAATGTTGGAGAATAGGCTACTTTTTTTTTAAAGAGCTACCTTACTGGTCTTACTAGATTCTCATGGGTTTTGCTAAATACTATACTTTCCTTTGTAAATGTTCTTTAAATATTTCAATTAAATGGTGATTTATTTTAAAAATCAGCAATAACAAATGTGTAATAGAAGCCAAGTATTACAGAATGCTTAATCTTTGATAAATACATTCAGAGCCATTTCATATTTATTTAACATACAATTGCTGTCTAATTTAATCTAAATTAAATGGTTGCTTGAAACCTATAATTCAGAGGCTTCCTGAACCTCCTTTTATGGCAAGAAAAATAAGAAATCATCAGTTTTGCCCTGAGGGTAGAAACTTATCTTTTAAAATCAGGTATTTCTGTCTTGAAATTAAAAACCTGGGTCATTTGGGAAATGGAATTCCAAGGAAATGTTTTTGGCAATGAGATTTATGTCCATTGAGACATGGATTGGAGCCCTGGTCCGGGAAGATCCCCCATGCCATGGAGCAACTAAGCCCGTGCACCACAACTACTGAGCCTGCGTACTGCAACTACTGAAGCCTGTGTGCCTAGAGTCCGTGCTCTGCAACAAAAGAAGCCACCTCAATGAGAAGCCCACGCACTGCAACGAAGCTAGCCCCCGCTCGCCACAACTAGAGAAAAGCCCGCGCACAGCAAGGAAGACCCAACACAGCCAATAAACAAATAAATAAATTTATTTTTTAAAAAAAAGCAATTAGTCATGAAGTAACCACAAGGACAAGTATAGTAGATAAACTTTTTGGCAGTAGTCACTACAAGAATGCCATGACCATCATTATCTGAGCTGGATTTGGGGAGTGCCATCATGAATTAATGCTGTACCAATGTTGAAAAGCAAGCTTAGTTCCAAGGGTTAATTCGAAAAGGAATTAGGGGTTTTAGCAGGGGGGCAAGTAATATATTTCTTTTCGAAGTGATAATATCAGAAAATCAAAGTAGATTTTTTTTTTCCTGAAAATCCGTTTTTATGAATGTAAGTTAAAGCTTGATTAAGAAGAATGGGTAACAGTCATTAACATTTGAGGAGTGTTATTCAGGCACAGTTGGTGCCGTGATTGTATTAATACATTGAACTAGTACTTCAGTATGTGGATTCAAACACAGCTGAGAGGTTTGAAGGACACGTGCTGGAATCAGCAAGCCACTTCCTTATTACAGCTTTGCCATTGTCTGTGTTGCTTGGGCAAGTTAATTTCTTTTTAACTCATTCTCCCACTTGGGCAGCTGTGATGATTAAATGAGATCATGTGTTTCAAACACATAGCATGGTACCTGGTGATGGTGGCTCTCACTAACATGAGTTTCTAAGTGATGTAAGGAAAGGGACTGTCTTCGTTATGCTCAAAACTATATCCTCATTGGCAAGCACAGTTCCTGTATTCTACTTTCACTCTGTAAAACTAAATTAATGAAATTCCTTACAAGTTTCATAGAACTGTGTAAGAAACAGTCTGTGACAGGGACTTGAGTTTTCTTTGTGGCTTGTTGTATTTCTTGGGACCTAAACATTTTCCCTGGCTGCTCCACCAGCCGAACTTTGAGAAAGATTTTTTACGTGTACTGGCCACAGTATTTTTTTAAAAACATTAAGAAAAGAAAATAGTTATTCTGTAGTAGGTATATTATAAGAGCATGACATTTTTCAGGGCTTTGCTTTTCTTTACTTTTCTTCAAAAATTGCTCTCCAGTATCACCATGGGCCCTGAGTCCAGAAAGTTGGGTATTGTAATTTAAGAGTGTGGACTCCAGAGCCAGAAGGTTTAAATCCTACCTTTGCTGTTTTACCTTGGACAATGTGCTTTAACCTCTCTGTGTTTACTTCCCATCTCTAAATTGAGAATAATGGTAATACCTCTTTCATATCTGTGTGTGTGTGTGTGTGTGTGTGTGTGTGTGTGCGTGTTAGCTGTGTTGAACATTAAATAAGTGGTAAAGAGCCTACCCTGCAATAAGTTCCACATACACTTTAGCTATTAACACACATTCATCCAGGTCTATAAAGTCAGCTTCAGGTCTCTCTACTATTTATACATCAGTCATTTAATTAACATACTGAGAATGCCAAGCACTGTACTAGGCATTGGATATACAAAGCCAGGCAAGATGTGGTCCCTGCAGTTTATAACCTCGTAGGGTGAACTCACAAATTAAGGACTATAGAGAGAAATCAGTGTGAAGGGGGCACATAGGAACAAGTCTGCATTGCCCAGGGGGCTCAGGATGTTGCTTACACTAAATTAAAAGGTGAGTAGGGGTTAGCTGGATGTGGACAGGACATTTCATCAGTGGAAGCTCAGAACTGTGGGCATTGTTTGGTTGCTGTGTTCATCAAATTGTATAAATAGTTACATTTAAGTCAAGGGAAGAGTAAATGTGGGGACATGACAGAAGATGGAGCTGGAGAGAGAGACCATGTCTTGAAGGCTTTGAATTTAATCCTGAAAAATGTGAGAAGCCAACGACAAGTGGTTGGGTGGCTGGTGTATGGAGGTCACTGCTCTCTGAAAGTGAGCCTAGAGTTTTCTGCTGGGATGCTTGCCCATCTCCAGGCCCAGGGTCTTCTCCTAACTTGTACACTCTTTCAGCTGTATAAACCCTCCCATAGTTCCTTGAGCACAAGATTCATTAGTTAGAAAAGGCTTGCAATGTCCAATTTGACGTGGCCAGTGATCATACAGAGCCCTTGGTTCTTTAGAAGAGTTCACAGTTCTAGAAATCTCTCTGTCTGGAAAAGGTCACCTAATTTACATAAACCCGGGTTCATCCAGGACTGGGATTCTCCTGTTCTTTTAAACAAAGTGACCCACAGATTTTGGCTTTGGTTCAGGGTAACAGAGAAGCTAGCAGCACTGACTCTATTTGAAGTATCTCATCATGACTGAAAATTCATCATAACCTTATTTTCTTCTAACAACCCGCTTTTTCCAGATCCAGCAGACACTTTGTTCAGGCATTGTCAAGGTATGTGTCTTATTCCTCAGCATACTGGCAATTGGCACTTAGTGGGGGAAATGGGTGGAGAATAGCGGGGACAGATGAACCCTTTGGGTACATGGTGACATGCATTGGTTACTTCATCTTATTCTCAGTGAAAAGTAAACATGCTTTATGTGTGTGGGTTTTTAAAAAAATTATTTGGGGCTCTTCTCACTTATTTTAAACAGGCAGTAGGGTCAGTGGTTAACGCCTCGAGTCTAAAGCCTGAGTCCTGACATTACTATATTCTAGTTGTGTGACCTTGGGAAAGTTACTCAACTTCTCTTTGTTTGCCCCTCTAGAAAGTTGGATACTGTCTGTAGCTACCTCATAATGTTGGTGTGAGGACTGAATGAAACATCTGTATGAACCCCAGGACCTGGCGCAGGATAAATATTTTAGAATTGTTCATTGTTGTAGTTACCATTACTCTTCCAACTTTCCTTACACTTTCAATTTTACCTCATGAACTGTTATTCTGTTATCGATTTATCTTACGCCTATAGCATATTCAGGGATATGTGAAAATTTATTAACTCAAAACACCATCCTTTTAAAATTAATTAATTAATTAATGTATTTATTTATTTATTTTTGGCTGTGTTGGGTCTTCATTGCTGCCCGCGGGCTTTCTCTAGTTGCAGTGAGCGGGGGCTACTCTTTGTTGTGGTGCACGAGCTTCTCATTGCGGTAGCTTGTCTTGTTGCGGAGCATGGGCTCTGGGTACACAGGCTTCAGTAGTTGTGGCTTGCTGGCTCTAGAGTGCAGGCTCAGTAGTTGTGGCTCATGGACTTAGTTGCTCCGCGGCATGTGGGATCTTCCCAGACCAGGGCTCGAACCCGTGTCCCCTGCATTAGCAGGCAGATTCTTAACCACTGCTCCACCAGGGAAGCCCCACCATCCATTTATTACCTCACGGTTCTGTTAGGTCACAAGTCTGCATAGACTCAACTGGGTTCTCTGCTTCTGGTCTTACAAGGTTGGTATCAAAATATCAGCCAGGCTGGCTCCTTATGCTGGAGGTTGTAAGGAACAATCCTCTTCTAAGTTTATTTAGTCCCTTGCAGTTGTAGAACTGAGGTCTCCATTTCCTTGTTGGCTAGAAGCTACCAACATTCCTCCTCACATGGTCCCTTACATTTTCAAACCATCAGTGGTGCATCAAGTCTTTCTCATGCTTCAAATCTCCCTAACTTCTTCTTATAATACCAGCTAGAGAAAAACTCTGCTTTTAAAGGGCTCTTGCGGGACTTCCCTGGCGGTCCAGTGGTTGAGACTCTGTGCTTCCACTGGAGGGGACGTGGGTTTGATCCCTGATCTGGGAACTAGGATCCTGCATGCTGCGTGGCATGGCCCCAAAACTTTTTTTTTTAATTAAAAAAAAAAAATTGAAGGGCTCATGCGATTAGATTATCTTAGCCAACCCTCTCCAGTTCCCCCCGACAGTGCCTGAAATCTTCCCTTTGATTTACTCAAAGTCAGCTGAAACATCTTTTTGCCATATCACAGGAGTATACATTATATGCACAGATTTCATCCACACTCAGAGGAGACTGTATTATACAGAGCAAAAGTTATTGTGGGTCATTCTGAGATTTCCGCCTACCATACTATCTAATTGAAATGGAATTAAGTAAACTTAAATAGAATACATTCATTCCATATTCATTCATTCTTTCAGTAGCATGTACTGAGCATCTACTATGTACCAAGCTAGGTGCTAGATTTGAACGTATTAATTCTGGCAATTTATTTTTTCGAAAAAATTTTGAAGAGTAGGATTATCTGGAAATATGGGTTCCTGTTCTCCAAACTTATTTTTCCATTCCCAATTTTGCTGTCTGGAACTGTAATATATATGGTCCTATGTGAGCATAACTGAGTAATTCTACAACTAAGTTTACTAGTAGAAAAACCAAATGAATGAAAAAAATGATACCATTTAGAATACTTTGCCCATTTACCTAAGAGAGCTTTTGAATCATGAAGAGGGCTGATGGGCTGGTGAGGAAGTAATAGATATTGATATTGCCTATGTGTCAAGTGCTGGGTGGGTGCATTTTACATATATTATTTCACTAAAACTAAATAACATGACTGTTCCTGTATCAGAAGTGGAAAGCTGAGGCAAAGATATACAAATGCGTAACACTGCAAATGTTTGAATATGTCCTCTATTATCTTCTGAGTTTCTTCTAAACAGATGTATGTCTTCCATCTATTAAGCTTTATAAAAATGTGTTTATTTTATAACAATTATCTTTCTCTATGTCAAATTTTATTTATCCGTTTACGTGCCCCTTATATGTAATTTCTCTGGAAGCAGGAACTATATCTTATTCATCCACGTATTTCCCTAGTTATTGTTAGAGTGTGTGCTCAGTAAATACTTGTTGAATTTGAGTAGTGCAAAGTACTGTAATGGGATCATCATTGCTTAGCATGAGTCTGTCCTGCTCTTGTTCCATCCCACTTGGCCAATTTTGCGTGAGCGTCGATGAGAGAATAGATCCCATGTGTTTAATGCATTATTGAAAACAGCAGTAAAAGCTAGTGATTGGCAAATCAAATTGCAGTTGGGGTTTGGCAAAAACAATTTTGTTGAGGGGTGGGAAGGAATGGTCCTATGATATCCAAAATCATTTTCTAGGGATTTTTATCTCCTCACCGGTTTTATACTTGTGTATTTTAAGGGAAATTTAATTCACGTTTCTGGATCATTTACACTTAACACACCAAAGCAATGATTTGTAAAAGCCATTTGGTGTCTAGGAACTCTTTTTAAAGTTCCTTTTGAACTGGAAATCATGTCTGAAAAAATGGGCAGTCTTAATATCTATTGGGTTGGCTGAAAAGTGGGAAATGCTTTGGGTTCTCACCCCAACTCTGTAGTTAACTATTTGCCTTGATAATTGACCTTTCTGAGTCTTAGTTTCCTCAACCTTAAAGCAAAAGGATTGGAGTATTTAATCTTAAAATTCATTACTAGATCTTAAGTTCTACAGTTAAACTCTTGTATTCAAAAATATAAAAACTGAATACCTGCTATGTGCCAGGTTCTGTCCAATGTACTGTGTTTATATATATATTGAGGTGGATTTTTATGATTAGATACTTATTTCAAATCTGTGAGGTAGAATAAATAATCCGTAGTTATATGTCCAGGTGAGAAAACTGAGGTTCATGTATTTGAAGTATAAGATTTATATATAAAACTATGGCACATAGTAGGCATTTAGTAAATAAACTGTTGATTTGTAGATAGATGGATCATGGATGGATGGACGGATGGATGGATGGATGGTCAAAATGCCAGTCTACTTTTCTTGCCATTTTATTCTCAGAAATTCCTGAGGATAAATATTTTTTAATTTCATTTTTCCAAAATATTGGCATTGAAGTATTCTCTTGTCCCAGATTTTGTTTAGGATACAAACCAACTCTTCATTTGTTTTCAAAAGGTGCTGAGAATATAAAGTTACTTCCTGGAGCATCACTGATTGGAACAGTAAAAGGATTTTTACTGTACTTGAAAGTGCCTTCTTTAAAACATATGCAATATTTATAGGGCTGCTTGGAATAAGCCAACTGAAAGATTTAATGATAATAATCTCCTTAGTTCTTCTAAAATTGATTTCCAGTTTCAATGAACTTGAAAAGAGTCCTAGGACATCAAATAAATAAAGATCTTAACGTGAAATGAATCTTCAAAATATGTTCATAAATTTACATTTTAAACATGACCAGAAAATATATACCTTTCCCATTATTAAGGTGATGCTTTAATGAAAAATTTTCATTTGCATGAAATAAACCTTTTTTGGCTACAGATGAAAGGATTTTATGGTAGCGACAATGGTTTTGTAGGTTAAATGATCCCAACATCATCAGGAACGAATCACAAGTGCCTACCATATGAATTACAGCATCATAATTCTTAAAAAGGTATTTCTGTGGAGACCATTCTTCCCATCTGCAACAATCAGCTTCTGCTTTGAAGTCCTGCTAGGGAGCCTCACAATACATGAGCCAGCCACATGCTACCCAAACTTCTCTCTCAACTTGAGTTTGACTGCATTTTCCTAAAGAACAACATGGTAACTTAATGACTGAGGGGTTTAGAGAGGAAAATGACTACAATTTTTGTAATTACACTTTACCGTATATTCATTCTTCAGTTGATCTTTCCTGGACATAACTACGGAAATTTTGCCAGTGGATGTGCAAAATTAAATTGCAAATTAAAACGGGACAAAAATGTCTGACTCCATTGATCCCTACTATATTGAGTTTGCAATGAAGTCTTCACAAATATTTTAGGACCAAATGAAACTAACCTGTTAAAAAAGGAGTAAAACTGTTATTGAGGCTTTTTTTTACCATATCAGAAAGAGTTACAAAAATTACATAAATCAGTAACGTATTAGGTGTCAATATTTCTAGAGCGACTGTCACTGCTGCTGACTCTACTACCTCTGCTAAATGGCACCATGGGGTGGGGGATTGCCTCTGTCATTCTTGCTTTGTTTACTTGAAGCTTTCCTCGGCAGACATAGGAAATAATAGTGAAGAAGCACTTGTAGTGAATGGGAGACTGATATCAGAAAAGTTAGGAGATTTTCAAGTAGAAGTGAAATGATTTCTAATCAGTCATTTTGTGTCACTATTTCTTTATTAATCAAGTGAATCATGACCCAGGTACCTACCTTTCTTGGGAGTTGGCTGCTGATTCTAGAGTGTGATTTTTATAGGATGGCAAAATAGCAATGGTTAACTACACTCTCAGTTGGAGAGAAGTCCCTCTTCAACCTACAGCAGAAGTCCCTTGGTGTTGGCCTCCCTAGAGAGTTCTGATACACTACATGTTTTCAATTTCATAATAAAAACAGACTTTCTAAGAGTATCTCACTTCTCTAAGCTTCTATAAGAATGTTTCAGTTATCCACAACAGGCATTGCTGAACGCACATGAATGAAGTTTATAAAGTTTAGGAACTTCATTCCTGTCTTGCCATCATGTGCTTTACTATTTATGTTCTATCTGATACTCTGGTAAAAAAGAAAAGTTAGCAGTAAAAAAAAGCAAGCCTCTTTTCATCCTATAATAATACGTAATAACACTAGAATCAGATAAGTGCTTCAGCCATACAGGAGGATATTATTTGCAGCCTTATATATAAAGCTGAAAACTAGTAATAATTTAATATCTAAAAACAGGGAATTAGTTGGTATATTAATACATTTAAAATGATATTGCAGAGTATATGAAACATGTTTTCCACTGTATTTGTATTTGTAAATGTAAATTTAAAAATTACAATATGATCCTGTTTTATTTTTAAAATACACAAAAACTATAAGCATGAAATACCACAAAAGTGGGATTGGCTATTTCTGGTTGGTAGGACTGGATTTATAATTATATAAATTATAATTATTTTATTAATATTTATTATTTATTTAAAATATATATAATATATAACAACATATATCATATTTGTTATATATTACATAATTTTATTTGCCTTTTTTTTCTATTTCCACATTTTCCACAATGAACATGTGTTAATTTTTGTTTTGAAAATAGTTGTTTTCAAATGGAAATTAAAATAAAGTTAGGGTTGTTTCCTTGCACTACAAATATTCTGGGAACTATTTGGGAAATATTAGGGAGAAGCATATGAGACATGCCATTTTGAAGGGTGAATCCTTTTGTGTCCTATGGCTTAGTTATTAAATATATATCTAAAGTTTAATCTTTGAGCCTTCCTAGAGCAACTTTTCATTTCAAACAATTTCTCCAAACCTAATAAAAAGGCTGACACGATATGACTTCTTTAGCAGAAATAAACCCTCATAGAATTTCGGGAAATCACAGTGAAATTGGTCACTGCTTATTTAATACTCTTTTCAGAAGCAACAAAATTAAGTTTGCTTCCAGTGAATCAGAGGATTTCTAGCTGAAGATGCCCTTGCAATTCTCTTCCTCAGTGGTGTCTCAGTCTTGGTAGTTACCAGTTCAGTATGTTTGGTCATCAAAAAAAAAAAAAAAGATTTGTTACAGTGTACCTTCCTTCTTATGCTTATAATAATGCTGATTTAATTAAATTAGCTTAATGCTTTTTGAAACAACCAGGTTATATATAGTATTCTTTAGTGTAGTGGCAGTAGCAGTAGTACAGTAAGTAGTAGTGATAGTATTTTGTTAACGCCTCATTCTAGAAGATTTTCTCAGAAGAGCTTAAGGTGCCAACTTTCACTTTGAAAAATATTTCTTAGAGTATTCTGTCATAGTCAATGCACATGGTAGGGACAACTTCTGAGGCTGATTTTCACTGAATATGTATCATTTCCAGTCACTAACCTGATCCTGCCCATCTTGCTGCCCTAGGCAACAAGGATCCTCCCTAAGTACCCCACCCTCTAAAAAAAATTCAGAAACAAAAGGTATATGTGGACCTTAAGAACCCAGTTCCACCCCATTTCATATCTGTAATTGCTTGAGCTCAACATGCACCGTGTTATGCAGACTTACTTTCTCACTTGATCGCTTCTTCCCCATCAACCCTCACAGTCCAGACACTTGAACCTCCTTGAGGAAAACCTTGCTGGAGCTATGCTCTCTGCTATAATTTTTCAGCTGTGCAGGTTCAGTTTGTTGTGACAAGTAGGATGAGCTTTTGTGCTTTTGTGAAGCTGGAAGTAAAAACTATTAAATGAAACTTGTAATTATGCCCGTTAAAATTATGTTACAAAACCTCTCAAATAAACACACATACACGCACGCACGCACACACCACTGAATCTTCTTTTTCTCACGTCCAGAAAAGTAATACCTTGACATTGGTAGCCACACTTAGCTTTCCTAATCCCTCTTATATATGTACAGCAGTAATGGACACAGTAGAACTCAGGTTAATAGAAGTAAAACGTTATTCTTAAATTTCTTACTTTGATGGGAAGAGAGAGCTTAGGCCTCATAGAAATTTTATTTCTTTACTTCACTTGAATGTTTTGTGCAAGGATAACTCAGAGTTCAGCTGCCTCAATCTGTGGCTCCAGAGATCACATGGGGAACATGTGAATGGAAATAAACCCTGTAGGTAAAAGAAAGAGGAATTTGGATAGAGATCAAAGATTAGCTTCATTCCATTCTTTCCTTCCACTTTTTACTATCCCATCTAAATTTGGTATTTTACGGGACTTTTTTTTTTATTCCCAAAGGAAAGAGTGAACTTAAATCAGATTTGAGACTTTATCCCTCCCCCCACCTCCTTTTTTTTAATTCATGTGATTTGATCCGCTCAGTAGTAACTTTAGATAATTGAATTCTCAATTGCTAGGAACCTTCAGTATGAAAGATGTGGCATACAGGCTTGATTTATTATTATCTCTTTTTAAGTTATCACTGTAGCCATGGTTTAGGTTACAGGAAAAGCTGTTCAGAATATTTAACAATATGATTAGCAGAAATATCTGTCTATGAGTATTATGAGTATTTCTTGCTCATTTATCTTCTAGAATGGAATTACTTACTATGTGCTACTAACCATGACTTAGGCCAAGAACGTTTCTAAGCATTAGGATCAGAACTCTGCATTACACATTTTCTGTAAGCTGACCGTTCTTTTTATAGCAGTCAGGTCAGAAGGTGGAGCTTAATGTGTTCAGCCTCATTCCTAAATGGCCTGTGGAAAAGATTCTTATTGGTATCATCATGAGGTCCATAGAAGTGAAAAACACAATAACGCTTAAAAACAGTTTTCACCTAATTTTTAAATCTTTTTTAGAATAGTTTTTGCCAAGTATTTAGAAACATAAGGTAATTATAAAGTGAATATTTTGACTTCCATCAAAATAGCAGCTAAGTGGATAGAATCAACATTGCAGTGCTGCAAGGTAATGGGGAAATGAACTCACCTTGTTCATAGTTAACCTCAAGTGCTAGACCAGAGCTGAAATTCTGGACAGCTCTGGTTTATTGAGTGGATATCTCAATGCATTCCAAGGATTAAGATGATACTATTTCATTGTTTTAAAATGGAAGCAACTTAGTTTGGCTTTAGGGTCTCATTGCTTGGCAATTTTATAGACTTGCATTACTTCTACCAACCTTATCCTGAAAATTTACTTTCTTTTCAAACAGAAACCCACAATACCTAAGAGAAGAACAAGTTTAGGGTTGAAAGCAGCCTAGGTAGGCTTGCAGACCATGCATTTCCACATTCGCGATAATTCTTTCAAGTTTTCATGGATATAGAAATATTGTAAATATTATAAGTATTATATAAATGAGGGAGAAGGAAATAGTCTCGTACTTTAGAATGGTTAATACAAGAAGCTAAAAATTTGAATTAATGTAAACACTGAAAAAATGAGTAACAAAACTATAGAGGCAAAAAAGATCATTGGTTTGCAGGGATTGGGGGGTGGAGAGAAGGGATGAATAGGTGGAGCACAGGAAATTTTAGGACCTTGAAACTAATCTGTATGATGCTATAATGGTGGATACATGACTTTATGTGTTTGCAAAGCCCATAGAACTATACAACACAAAGAGTAAATCCTGGTCATAGACGTTTGTTAACAATAATGTATCAATACTGGTTCATCACCTGTAACAAATGTACCACACTAATGCAAGATATTATTAATAGGGGAAACCACAGCAAGGGGGTAGGGTAGTATATTGGAACTCTCTGTACTTTCTGCTTAAATTTTCGATAAACTCAAAACTGCTCTTAAAAAGTCTATTAATTTTGTTAATGTTTTGGTTTCTTTCCTTCCAGTTTTTTTGAGATATAATTGATATACAAGTATTGTATAAGTTTAAGTGTATAGCATAATAAATTGACTTATATAAATCATGAAATGATTATCACAGTAAGTTTAGTGAACATCCATCATCCCATATATGTAGATGTAAAATTAAAGAGATAGAAAAAAAATTTTCCTTGCAATGAGAACTTTTAGGATTTACTCTCTTAGCAGTTTTCATATATGACACACAGCAGTGTTAATTAGATTTATCATGCTGTACATTACATCCGTAGTACTTATTTATCTTATAACTGGAAGTATGTACCTTTTGACTGCCTTCATGCAATTCCCCCTCCCCCTAAATCCCACCTCTGATAACCACAAGCCTGATATCTTTTTCTCTATATATCTGTTGAGTGCATTGGGTCTCATGTGTCTTTTAAAGCCAAAAGAGTATCTTTAGAATTATGTTTGAATTCCTTTCTCTTTTCTGTGTGCATATCTATTGTAGATTTTTGGTTTGTGGTTACCATGAGGTTTATATATAGCAGTCTAAATATAAATATGATTATTTTAAGTTACTGATCTCTTAAGTTCAAACACATTTTAACAACCCTGAATTCTAACTCCCCTTCCCACGTTTACTGTTTTTGACATAATATTTTACATCTTTTTGTTTTGTGTATCCCTTAAGTACTTATTGTGGATATAGATTATTTTACTTCTTTGGTCTTTAAACTTTACTACTAGCTTTATACGTGGCTAATTTACTACCTTTTCTATATACTTGCCTTTACCAATGAAACTTTTCTTTTCATAATTTTCATATTTCTAGTTATGGCCCTTTCTTTTTCACATAGAGAAGTCCTTTTAACATTTCTTGTAAAGCTGGTTTGGTGGTGCTGAACTCTTTTAGCTTCTCCTTGTCTGTAAAACTTTTGATCTCTCCATCAAATCTGAATGAAAGCCTTGCTGGGTAAAGTATTCTTGTTTGTAGGTTTCTCCCTCTTATTACTCCAGGATCAGCAGGTGTGTCTGACTCAGGCTTCTTTCAAATTACTGTTTCTGCCGTGGGTCCTGGAGAGTGTAAGATTTTGTGTGTGCCTTTAAGATTGGAGTCTAGGGACCTCCCTGGTGGCGCAGTGGATAAGAATCCGCCCGCCAATGTAGGGGACATGGGTTCGAGCCCTGGTCTGGGAAGATCCCACATGCCGAGGAGCAACTAAGCCCGTGAGCCACAACTACTGAAGCCTGTGTGCCTAGAGCCCGTGCTCCACAACAAGAGAAGCCACTGCAGTGAGAAGCCCATGCACCGCAACAAAGAGTAGCCCCCGCTCACCGCAACTAGAGAAAGCCTACGCGCAGCAACGAAGACCCAATGCAGCTTAAAATAAATAAATAAATGAATAAATTAATTAATTAATAAAAAAGAGTGGAGTCTATTTCCCACAGCCCTCTGGCTCTCCCCAAAGTAAGCCCCACTGCCCTTCAGAGCCAAACTTTCTGGGATCTTGGCTTCCCAGTGCAGGACCCCCAGGCTGGAGAGCTCGATGTGGGGCTTGGACACCTCGCTCCTTGGGGAGAACCTCTGTAATTGTAATTATCCTCCTGTCTGTGGGTGCCCACCTAGGAATATGGGTCTTGACTATACTACATCTTTGCCCTTCCTACCCATCTCATTGTGGTTCCTTCTTTATATCTTTAGTTGTAGATCTTTTCTGATATCCTTCTAGTCTTTTTTCTCAATAGGTGCTCTGTAAATAGTTGTAATTTCTGTGTGCCCATGGGAGAAGGTGAGCTCAGGGTCTTCCTACTCCACAGTCTTGGCCACTTGTTTTCAACAAGTCGATTCAAGAACTTGTGGGCCACTGAGCATCTGAGAATCTGGGAGCCCAGTCCAGATGTGTTATGCTGTTAGCAACACATCTGTTAACTGCTTTAAAAATATAATTGTTTTAAAAATTAAATTTTTATGTCCTGCATGTTCTTAAAGCCTATTAAAAAAATGAAATGCCATAATGAACACATGGTTGTTTTTAAAAAAAATTATTTATTTATTTATTTTTGGCTGTGTTGGGTCTTCGTTTCTGTGCGAGGGCTTTCTCTAGTTGCAGCGAGCAGGAGCCACTCTTCATTGCGGTGCGCGGGCCTCTCACTGTCATGGCCTCTCTTGTTGCAGAGCACAAGCTCCAGATGCACAGGCTCAGTAGTTGTGGCTCCTGGTCCTAGTTGCTCCGCGGCATGTGGGATCTTCCCAGACCAGGGCTTGAACCCATGGCCCCTGCATTGGCAGGCAGATTCTCAACCACTGCGCCACCAGGGAAGCCTGAACACATGGTTTTATATATTTTCATTTAGCCTTTTTTTTTCAGTAGTGCCTGAAATTGAGCAGGTTGATGAAATGTTAAAATTTTTTAAATACTAATTGAGAGACATTTACATTTGGCAATATGAGTGACTGCATATCCTGAAATACTCCTACATGAAAATATCAAGACTACTCTTTTAAATTTATGGATGACTTCCAAAAAGATGAAGAAAAGTGAGCAAATACTATAGCTGTTGGCCACCCTGGGCTATCCCAAAGTGTTCAGTTGGCGAAAGCTTGAACATTAATAGACTGCTAGAAAGGGGAGTCAACGCTTTGGGTCTATGAAGGGAAGGGTTCTGATTGGAGACCAGAATAAAAAATGGAATGTCAAAGGGCCAACTCTAAAGGAAAGGATAAATAGGAGAAAAGGAAATACTGCTGAGTAAAACAACAAATTGATCTTAGCTATGGCTATCAGTAGAGGGAATTTTGAAGGGAATGGAAAGGGAAGAAAAAAAAACTATATGTTTTTCTATGTCAATTTGTAATCAAGTTTTGGGGTCCATATTTACATTATCTGTGCATTAAAAAAAACAACAACAAAAAACAGCCCTTGAGTCTAAGAATTTAAAATTGATCTTGGTTGGTAATGTTTCAGCCATCCAGCAGAAGCAAACAAAATCACACTCAACTCAGGTTTCAAAGATAAATATCACATTCAACTCAGGCTTCCAAGCTTTCTCACATATAAAGTTCTGATTAATATGACCTCAAAAAAATTCAAAAAACAAAGGAGAATTAAGACATCATGAGGCTGAATCATCAGAAACAAAAAATAGTAAAACTAAGCCATAAATACTTCAAATAGCAGATACAGAAAATAAAATAATTATGCCTAAAGAAATAAAAGAAAGAAATAAAAACATGAACCAAAAGTAAGAAACTATAAAAATGACTAGGAAGTTATGAAATATAACCAAATAGAACATCTAGACTTGAACAATGTAATCACTGAAATGAAAATATCTGTAGAAGTATAAATAACAGATTAGATACATCTGGAGAGAGAAAGTCTGGAAGATAGATCTGAAATAAAAGTACACATAATGCAGGACAGAAAGAATATGAAAGAAACCTTCAGAGATGTTGAGAATACAGTAACAATGACTACATCTAATTGGAGTTCCAACATATGATAATAAAGGTTATAAATAACTTTACTGAATAAGTTTGAACACAAAAGATAGAAATTTCTAGAAAAATATAACTTAGGAAGATATTGAAAACACAAATAGTCCTCTAATCCCTAAAGAAATTCTCAATAGATAAAAATCTTCCTCAAAGAAAACACAAGAGTCACATGGTTTTACAGAAGATTTCTACCCAACATTCTAGGGTCAAATAATAGAAAAAGAGGGTCTGACCATAATAAAATTCAACATGGTCAATAAAAGAATGGAAATTTATAGATTAACCCCTTTTATAAACATAGGTGAAAAAAAATTCTAAACAAAGCATTAGTCAAACAAATCCAGCTTTGTATAAAAAAGATAATATATCACAACCAAACTTATTTCATAAATTCAATGATGGCTAAATATTTGAAATATTAATGTAACTCACAACACTATGAAATTATAGGAGAAAAACCATCTCATTTGGTATAGTAAAATAATTAAATTCAACATCTGTTTATAATAAAAACTCTAATTTGGAGTAGAAATAGAAAGGTTCCTCCTTATACTGAATGAAACCACAGTAAGATGCTATCATTCATCCACCCAGTTGGCAAATCATACCAAATGGCGGCAAGGATGTGACTAAACTGGGATTCTAATATATACTGCTTCTCAGAGTGGGGATTGATAATAGTCCTTTGGAAATGATCTGGTATTATTTAGCAGGTTTTAAGTCATGACAATTTCCCTCTGCTCTTGCACATGTACACCAGAAGACTGGTATAAGAATGTTCATGGGGCATTTTTTTTTTTTGGCCGCACTACATGTCTTGTGGGATCTTAGTTCCCCTGACCAGGGATGGAACCCCGGGCCCACGGCAGTGAAAGCACAGAGTCCTAACCACCGGACCTTGAGGGAAGTCCCATAGGGGCATTTTTTGTAATAACACAAAACCTAAATATTTGTCAACAGGAGAATGGGTAATAAATTCTTCTATACTCGTTAAATGGCCTACTAGACAGCATAGAACTGTAGCTACATGTATCAACAGAGATGAGCTAACAAAATGTGCGAAAAGAGCAAGGTGCAAAAGTATAAAACCATTTTTATAAAGTTCCAAAATAAGCAAATTAACAATGGAAAGCAAAGGAGTTATAAACATAAACTCAGGATCCTGATTTCCCATAGTGAGGAGGAATTATGTTATTAGAGAGAAGCATACAGGGGGCTTCAGAAGTATTTTCCTTAAATTGGAAGGTGAGTGACCAGGTGTTTGTCATATTATACTTTATAACATAAATAGATGTTATTTTTTGCATTTATCAACTATTTCATAGTAAAAGAATGTCTGTAAAATCTAATGTGATAGTTAAGTACTTTGAGGTGATACATAGAAAACTTCCTTTTATAATGAAGGCAGATGATGGACACAGGAAAGAAATATTAAGCAAACGGAATTGTTTACCTTATTAACAGCCAAACACTATTCAAGTTTTTCATCCAGGTACACATAGAATGTGTTGTGAAAGGCAGTAATGTGCACTGGTGAAGAACCAAAACGACTGTTGCAAATCTTAGTTGTGATACTTCTTAGCTGTGGGATCTTGGGTTTTGGTGCCCTCATTTGTTAAATAGAGATACTAATAGGACCTAATTTATCAAGTTATTGTGAGTATTAAACAAGTTAGCACATGGGAAGTGCTGAGAAAGGACATATGCAGAATAAATGCTCAATCAATATTAGATTCTAGTGGTCAGTTAACTTTTAATTTATACTTTGAAATGTTCTGTTTGCATTATGTTAGGCTTTGGTCATTTGACGAAGCAATTGATGACACTGGCTGATGGACATGTGGTGTTGGCTCTAGAAGGAGGACATGATCTCACAGCCATCTGCGATGCATCAGAAGCCTGTGTAAATGCCCTTCTAGGAAATGAGGTAAAAAACTAAAAGTACAAAAGAGTAGGGGTAAAGGACCAGGAATGTATGCATGCATATTTTTTGTCTTTTAAAATCACATGAACTCAGAAAACACAATGTAGCTCTTACAATTTTAAGGAAGAAGGCAAGCCTTAGATAAGAAAAGTTTACATGTTCTCATGTTATATGCTATATGGAATCCATATAATACTCCGCTCGATCAGGTTATTGGCAGACCTCAATAAATAAGTAAAGATAACCCTTGGGAGGAAATGGTTTGTATATTGATCCGGCTAATGAGCTTTGAAACACTGAAAATGAAATAGCTCAAAGAAAAGTTCTCTAAGTATTTTCTGTAGCATTATGTCAGTTCAGGGGGGAAGAAAAGCTTTTGAAAAATATTTTTTCAGCTTTATTAACGTATAATTGGCAAATAAAATTATTATATATATATCTAACATATACAGTTATGATTTGATATGCATATACATTGTAAAATGATTCCCTCCATTGAGTTCATTTAACACATTCATCACCTCACATACTTTTTTTTTTGATGAAAATACTTGTTCTACTCTCTTAGAAAATTTAATTATACAAGACAGTATTATCAGTTATATTCACCATGTTATACATTACATCCTCAAGCCTTATTCATCTTATAAGTGAAAGTTTAAAAACTTTTACCAACCTCTCCTTATTCCGCCTACCACCCAGCTCCTGGCAACCACCATTCTACCCTCTGTTTCTATGAGTTCAACTATTTTGTTTGTTTGTTTTTGGTTCTACATAAGTGATACCATGTAGTTTTTTTTTTCTCTGTATGGCTTATTTCACTTGGCATAATACCATCCATGTTCATCCATGTTGTCACAAAAGACAGAATTTCATTCTTTTTTTTAAGATTGCAGAATATTCTATTGTGTCTGTGTTTGTGGCTGTGTGTGTATTACATTTTCTTTATCCATTCATCTGTGGATGGACACCTACATTGTTTCCAAACCTTGACTATTGTGAATAGTGCTGCAATAAATTTAGCAGTTCAGATATCTCTTTGAGATAATGAAATAGTGATTTCATTTCCTTTGGATATTTACCCAGAAGTGAGATTCCTGGGTCATATGGTAGTTCTATTTTTAATTTCTTGAGGGACCTCCTGCTGTTTTCCATAGTGACTATACTACCAAGAATGCACAAGGGTTCCCTTTTCCCAGCATCCTTACCAGCATTTATCTCTTCCCTTTTTGATAATACACGTCCTAACAATATGTGAGGAAGTATCTCATTATGGTTTGATTTGCATTTTCCTGATCATTAATGATGTTGAATACCTTTTCGTGTACATGTTGGCCATTTGTATGTCTTCTTTGGAAAAACACATATTCAGGTCCTTTGCCCATTTTGAATTGTGGTATTTGGTTTTGTTTGTTTGTTTGTTCGTTTTGCTATTGAGTTGTATGAATTCCTTGTATATTTTGGATTCTAACCTCTTATTGGATATGTGGTAAATACTTTTTCCCATTCCATGGGTTGCCTTTTCATTTTATTGATGATTACCATTGCTGTGCAGAAGCTTTTTAGTTTGAGGTAGTCCCACTTGTTTATTTTTGCTTTTGTTGTCTTTTCTTTTGTTCTCAAATCCAAATAACCATTGCCAACAGCGATGTCAAGGAGCTTACCCCCTATGTTTTCTTCTAAGAGTTTTATGATTTCAAGTCTTACATTTATGTCTTTAATCAATTTTGAATTGCTTTTGTGTATAAGATAGGGATCCAGTTTCATTTTTTGCATCTGGCTATCCAGTTTTGCCAACACCATTTATTGAAGACACTATTCTTTCCCCATTGTATATTCCTGGTTCCTTTCCTGAAGATTAATTAATGGGTGTATCTCTGGGATCTCTCTTCTGTTCTATTAATCTATATGTCTGTTTTTTTTTTTTTTTTTTTTTTTTTTTTGTGGTATGCGGGCCTCCCTCTGCTGTGGCCTCCCCCGTTGCGGAGCACAGGCTCCGGACGCACAGGCCCAGCGGCCATGGCTCACGGGCCCAGCCGCTCCGCGGCATGTGGGATCCTCCCAGACCGAGGCGCGAACCCGGTTCCCCTGCATCGGCAGGCGGACGCGCAACCGCTGCGCCACCAGGGAAGCCCCCTATATGTCTGTTTTTAATGACAATATCATACTGTGTTGATTACTTGTAATATAGTTTGAAATCAGGAAATGTGATAACTCCAGCATTATTCTTCCTTCTCAAGATTGCATTGGCTATTTGGAGTTCTTTTGTGGTTTCATATGAGTTTTAGGATTTTTTTTCTATTGCTGTGAAAAATGCCTTTTGGTAAGTATTGCATTGAATTTATAGCTCACCTTGGGTATTATGGACATTTTAATTATATTAACCTTCCTGTTCCATGAACCTAGGATATCTTTCCATTTATTTGTGTCTTCAATTTCCTTTATCAATGTCTTAAAGATTTTTGTGTATAGATCTCTCACTTCCTTGGATAAATTTATTCCTGAGTAGTTTGTTTTTGATGCCATTGTAAATGAGATTTTGTTTTCTTTATTTCTTTTTCAGATAGCTAATTGTTAGTGTACAGAATAATGACTGATTTTTCTGTGTTGATTTTTTTATCCTGCAACTTTGCTGAATTCATTTAGTTTTAACAGCTGTTTGGTGGCATTCTATATGTATCATGTCATCTGTAATAGTAACAGTTTTACTTCTTGCTTTCTGATTTGGATGCCTTTTATTTCTTTTTCTTGCCTGATTGCTTTAGATAGTATTTACTTACAGTACTATATTGAATAACAGTGACAGGACTGGGTATCCTTATCATGTTTCTAAACTTAGAGGAAAATTTTTCAGCTTTTCAGCATTGAGTATGATGTTAGCTGTGAGTTTATCATATACGGGACTTATTATGTTGAGGTACCTTCCTTCTATACCAAATTTATTGAGAGTTTTTTTCATGAAAGGATGTTGAATTTTGTTAAATGCTTTGTCTGCATCTATTAAGATGATTATATAATCTTTATCCTTCATTTTGTTGATGTAGCTTATTGCATTTATTTATTTACAGATGATGAACTACGCTTGCATCCCAGGAATAAACCCCACTTAATCATGGCATATGATCCTTTTAATGTACTGTTGAATTCAGTTTGCTCATATTTTGTTGAGGATATTTGATCTCTATTCATCAGGGATATTGGCCTGTAATTTCTCTCCTTGTAGTGTTCTTTACTGGCTTTGGTATCAAGGAAATGATGACCTCCAAAAATGAGTTTGGACATCTTACCTCCTCTTCAATTCTTTGGATGAGTTTGAGAAAGATTGGTATTACTTCTTCTTTAATATTTGATGGAATTCACCAGTGAAGCCATCTGATTCTGGATTTTTCTTGGTTGGGAGGTTTTTGATTACTAATTCAATCTCCTTACTAGTAATTTGTTCAGATTTTCTATTGCTTCATTTTTCAATCTTGATGCGTTTTTTGTTTCTAGAAGTTTATCCATTTCTTCTAAGTTATTTAATTTGTTGGCACATAATTGTTCGTAGTAGTTTCTTATGTTCCCTTGTGTTTCTGTTATGAATTGTACTGTCTCCTCATGCATTATTAGTTGAGGCTTTTCTCATTTTTTCTTAGTCTAGGTAAAAGTTTATCAGTTTTGTTTATCTTTTCATAAAACAAGCGTTTTATTGATTTTTTCTATTGTCTTTTTAATCTCTATTTTATTTATTTCCACTCCAATCTTTGTTGTTTCCTTCTTTCTACTAATTTGGCCTTAGTTTATTCTTCACTTTTTAGTTTCTTGTGGCGTAAAGTTAGGTTGTTTTGTTGAGGTCTTTCTTTTTTCTTAATGTAAGCATTTATCACTATAAACTTCTCTCTTAGAATGGCTTTAGCTGCATGCCATACGTTTTGGTATTTTGTGTTTCCATTCTCATTTGTCTCAAGATTTATTTTATTTCTTTTGATTTCTTCTTTGACATATTGATTGTTCAGTAGCATGTTATTAAATTACTATCTATTTGTGAATTTTCCAGTGTTTTCTTGTAATTGATTTCTAGTTTCATGCTATTGTGGTCAGAAAAAATAATTGGGATGATTTCAGTCTTTTAAAATTTGCTAAGACTGGTTTTGTGGCCTACTGTATTATCTCTCCAGGAGAATGTTCCATGTGTGCTTAAGAAGAATGTATATTCTGCTGCTGTTGGATGGAATGATCTGTATATGTCTGTTAGGTCTATGCCATCTAATGTAGTTTAAGTTCAGTGTTTCGTTATTGATTTTCTATCTAAGCTATCTGTTGTGTTATATCCTCTTGGTGAATTGACACCTTTGTCATTTTATAATGATCTTCTTTGTCTTATATTACAGTTTGGGGGTTAAAGTTTATTTTTTCTGATATAAGTATACCTGCCCTGCTTTTTGTTTCCATTGGCTTGACATATATTTTCCATCCCTTCACTTTCAGCCTGTGTGTCCTTAAACCTGAAGTGATTCTCTTGTAGACAGCATGTAGTTCAGCCTTGTTTTTTTAATCATTCAGCAACTCTATATCTTTCGACTGGAGAATTTAGTCCGTTAAATTTAAAGAAGTTATTGATATATATGGGCTTATGTTGCCATCTTGTTGTTTCCTGGCTGTTTCGTAGTTCTGTTTTTCCTCTCTTGCTGTCTTCCATTTGTGAATTGATGATTTTGTGTAGTGGTATGTTTTGATTCCCTTCTCTTTATCTTTTTCATATCTAATGTAGGTTTTTGCTTTGTGGTTACCATTAGGCTTACATAAAACTTCTTATAGTTTTAATAGTGTATAATATTTTAAGCCAATAACATCTTAATTTTTAATGCTTAGAAAAGCTCTACATTTTTATACTTTCCTCCCACAATTTATGTTTTTGATGTCAAAATATACATTTTTATATTGTGTAATCATTAAAATTTACTGTAGTTATGGATTATTTTTAATACTTCAGTCTTTTAACCTTTACACTAGAGTTATAAGTGATTTACCCACCACCATTACAATATGAGTATTCTGAATTTAATTATAAAAATATATATACATGTATGTATATACATACATGTATGTGTGTGTGTGTATATATATATAATATATATATACTTTACTAGTGAGTATTATATACTTTTATGTTTTCATGTTACTAGTTAGCATCCTTTAGTTCAGCTTGAAGAACTCCCTTTAACATATCTTGTAAGGCAAATCTACTGGTGATGAACACTTTAGCTTTTGTTTCTCTTCAAAGCTTTATCTCTCCTTGAATTCTTAAGGACAGCTTTGCTGGGTGAAGTATTCTTGGTTGGCAGTTTTTTTTTTACTACACTTTGAATATATGATCCCATTCACTTATGGTCTGCAAGTTTTCTGTTGAAAAAATCCACTCATGGCTCTTCAGGAAAGATGGCGGAAGAGTAAGACACGGAGATCACCTTCCTCCCCACAGATACATCAGAAATACATCTACACGTGGAACAACTCCTACAGAACACCCACTGAACGCTGGCAGAAGACCTCAGACCTCCCAAAAGGCAAGAAACTCCCCACGTACCTGGGTAGGGCAAAAAAAAAAAGGAAAAAACAGAGACAAAAGAATAGGGACGGGACCTGCACCAGTGGGAGGGAGCTGTGAAGGGGGAAAGGTTTCCACAAACTAGAAGCCCCTTCACGGGCGGAGACTGCGGGTGGCGGAGGGGGGGAAGCTTCGGAGCCACGGAGGAGAGCACAGCAACAGGGGTGCAGAGGACAAAGCAGAGAGATTCCTGCACGGAGGATCGGTGCCGACTGTCACTCACCAACCCGAGAGGCTTGTCTGCTCACCCGCCGGGGCGGGTGGGGCTGGGAGCTGAGGCTCGGGCTTCAGTTGGATCCCAGGGAGAGGACTGGCGGCGCGAACACAGCCTGAAGGGGTTAGTGTGCCACGGCTAGCCGGGAGGGACTCCGGGAAAAAGTCTGGACCTGCCGAATAGGCAAGAGACTTTTTCTTCCCTCTTTGTTTCCTGGTGCAAGAGGAGAGGGGATTAAGAGTGCCACTTAAAGGAGCTTCAGAGACGGGCATGAGCCGCGGCTAACAGCGCAGACCCCAGAGACAGGCATGAGACGCTAAGGCTGCTACTCCCGCCACCAAGAAGCCTGTGTGCAAGCACAGGTCACTCTCCACACCTCCCCTCCCGGGAGCCTGTGCAGCCCGCCACTGCAAAGGGTCCCGTGATCCAGGGACAACTTCCCTGGGAGAACGCAGGGCGCGCCTCAGGCTGGTGCAACGTCACGCCGGCCTCTGCTGCCACAGACTCGCCCCACACTCCATGCCCCTCCCTCCCTTCCCCCAGCCTCAGTGAGCCAGAGAACCCGAATCAGCTGCTCCTTTAACCCTGTCCTGTCTGAGCGAAGAACAGACACCCTCCGGTGACCTACACGCAGAGTCGGGGCCAAATCCAAAGCTGAAACCCAGGAGCTGTGCGAACAAAGAAGAGAAAGGGAAATTTCTCCCAGCAGCCTCAGGAGCAGTAGATTAAATCTCCACAATCAATTTGATGTACACTGCATCTGTGGAATACCTGAATAGACAACGAATCATCCCAACTTGAGGAGGTGGACTTTGAGAGCAAGATATATTATTTTTTTCCCCTTTTCCTCTTTTTGTGAGTGTATATGTATATGCTTCTGTTTGAGATTTCGTCTGTATAGCTTTGCTTTCACCATTTGTCCTAGGGTTCTGTCCGTCCGTTTTTTGTTTTTTTTTTTTACTTAAAAAAATTTTTTTCTTAATAATTATTTTTTATTTTAATAACTTTATTTTATTTTATCTTATTATTTTATCCCCTGCCTCCCGCCCCCTCAGAAGCAGCAGATTAAAACTCCACAATCAACTTGATGTACCCTGCATCTGTGGAATACCTGAATAGACAACGAATCATCCCAGTGTGAGGAGGTGGACTTTGGGAGCAAGATATATATTTTTTCCCCTTTTTCTCTTTCTGTGAGAGTGTATGTGTGTGCATCTGTGTGAGATCTTGTCTGTATAACTTTGCTTTCACCATTTGTCCTAGGGTTCTGACTGTCCTTTTTTTTTAACTTAAAAAAATTTTTCTTCTTAATAATTATTTTTTATTTTAATAACTTTATTTTATCCTCTTTCTTTCTTTCCTTTTTCTTTCTTTCTTCTTTTCTTTCTTTCTTTCTTTCTTTCTTTCTTTCTTTCTTTCTTTCTTTCTTTCTTTCTTACTTTCTTTCTTTCTACTTTTCCTCCCTTTTATTCTGAGCCGTGTGGATGAAAGGCTCTTGGTGCTGCAGCCAGGAGTGAGTGCTGTCCGTCTGAGGTGGGAGAGTCAACTTCAGGACACTGGTCCACAAGAGACCTCCTAGCTCCACGTAATATCAAATGGTGAAAATCTCCCAGAGATCTCCACCTCAACACCAACACCCAGCTTCACTCAACGACCAGCAAGCTACAGTGATGGACACCCTATGCCAAACAACTAGCAAGACAGGAAAACAACAACACCCATTAGCAGAGAGGCTGCCTAAAAACAAAATAAGGCCACAGACACCCCAAAACACACCACCAGATGTGGACCTGCCCACCAGAAAGACAAGATCCAGCCTCATCCACCAGAACACAGCCACTATTCCCCTCCAACAGGAAGCCTACACAACCCACTGAACCAACTTTAGCCACAGGGGACAGACACCGAAAACAACAGGAACTACGAACCTGAGGCCTGTGAAAAGGAGACCCCAAACACAGTAAGTTAAGCAAAATGAGAAGACAGGAAAACACACCACAACTTCCCTAATATAGGAAAGGAAATAGTCAATCAAGTCCAGGAAGCACAGAGAGTCCCATACAGGATAAACCCAAGGATAAACACGCCAAGACACATAATAATCAAACTGTCAAAAATTAAATACAAAGAAAACATATTAAAAGCAGCAAGGGAAAAACAACAAATAACACACAAAGGAATCCCCATAAGGTTAACATCTGATCTTTCAGCAGAAATGCTACAGGCCAGAAGGGAGTTGCAGGACATATTTAAAGTGATGAAGGAAAAAAACCTACAACCAAGATTACTCTACCCGGCAAGGATCTCATTCAGATTTGATGGAGAAATTAAAACCTTTACAGACAAGCAAAAGCTGAGAGAGTTCAGCACCACCAAACCAGCTTTACAACAAATGCTAAAGGAACTTCTCTAGGCAAGAAACACAAGAGAAGGAAAAGACCTACAAGAACAACCCGAAACAATTCAGTAAATGGTAATAGGACCATACATATCGATAATTACCTTAAATGTAAATGGATTAAATGCTCCCACCAAAAGACACAGACTGGCTGAATGGATACAAAAACAAGACCCATCTATATGCTGTCTACAAGAGACCCACTTCAGACCTAGGGACACATACAGACTGAAAGTGAGGGGATGGAAAAAGATATTCCATGCAAATGGAAATCAAAAGAAAGCTGGAGTAGCAATTCTCATATCAGACAAAATAGACTTTAAAATAAAGACTATTACAAGTGACAAAGAAGGACACTACATAAGGATCAAGGGATCAATCCAAGAAGAAGATATAACAATTGTAAATATTTATGCACCCAACATAGAAGCCCCTCAATACATAAGGCAAATACAAACAGCCATAAAAGAGGAAATTGACAGTAACATAATCATAGTAAGGGACTTGAACAGCCCCACATTCACCAATGGACAGATCATCCAAAATAAAAATAAATAAGGAAACACAAGCTTTAAATGATACATTGAACAAGATGGACTTAATTGTTATTTATAGGACATTCCATCCAAAAACAACAGGATACACTTTCTTCTCAAGTGCTCGTGGAACATTCTCCAGGATAGATTATAACTTGGGTCACAAATCAAGCCTTGGTAAAATTAAGAAAAGTGAAAGTGTATCAAGTATCAAGTATCAAGTATCTGCCACCATCACCCTGATGCCAAAACCAGACAAAGATGTCACAAAGAAAGAAGACTACAGGCCAATATCACAGATGAACGTAGATGTAAAAATCCTCAACAAAATACTAGCAATCAGAATCCAACAGCACATTAAAAGGATCATACACCATGATCAAGTGGGGTTTATTCCAGGAATGCAAGGATTCTTCAATATACGCAAATCGATCAATGTGATACACCATATTAACAAACTGAAGGAGAAAAACCATATGATCATCTCAATAGATGCAGAGAAAGCTTTTCACAAAATTCAACACC
>NC_041218.1:73883264-73938357 GCF_002837175.3 Physeter macrocephalus
CAAAATTTATGACAAGGATACAACAATTGACATAACTCAGTTCAAATAAACTTAAAAGACCAAAATTTAAGACTGGAAACCATAAAACTCCTAAAGGAAAACATAGGCATAATAACCTTTGACATAAATCATAGCATTTTTTAAATCTGTCTCCTAAAGCAAAGGAAATAAAAGCACAAAGAAACAAATGGGACCTAATTAAACTTAAAAGCTTTTACACAGCAAAGAAACCATAAACAAGACCAAAAGACAACCCTCAGAATGGGAGAAAATATTTGCAAATGAAGCAACTGACAAAGGATTAATCTCCAAAATTTACAAGCAGCTCATGCAGCTCAATATCAAAAAACAAACAACGCAATCCAAAAATGGGCACAAGACCTAAATAGACATTTCTCCAAAGAAGATACACGGATTGCCAACAAACACATGAAAGAGTGCTCAACATCATTAATCATTAGAGAAATGCAAATCATAACTACAATGAGATATCATCTCACACCAGTCAGAATGGCCATCATCAAAAAATCTAGAAACAGTAAATGCTGGGGAGGGTGTGGAGAAAAGGGAACCCTCTTGCACTGCTGGTGGGAATGTAAATTGATACAGCCACTATGGAGAACAGTATGGAGGTTCCTTAAACTAAAAATATAACTAACATATGGCCCAGCAATCCCACTAGTGGGCATATACACTGAGATAACCATAATTCTAAAAGAGTCATGTACCAAAATGTTCATTGCAGCTCTATTTACAATAGCCAGTACATGGAAGCAACCAAAGTGTCCATCATCGGATGAATGGATAAAGAAGATGTGGCACATAGGGGGTGGGGGAGGGATGGATGGGGGGTTTGGGATTAGCAGATGCAAACTAGTATATATAGGATGGATAAACAAGGTCCTATATAGCACAGGGAACTATATTCAGTATCCTGTGATAAACCATAATGGAAAAGAATATGAAAAAGAATATTTATATCTATAACTGGGTCACTTTTGCTATACAGCAGAAATTAGCACAACATTGTAAATCAGCTATACTTCAATAAAATTTTAAAAGTAAATAAAAGTAAATAAATAAATTGACCTAGCCGTGTATGGCTAGTGTTTGTCCAATGGGGGCAGTGCAGCCCTAGAGTCACAGTTGACAAGGGTGAGTGGGGCGGTCCACATAGCACGGGGAGATCAGCTCCGTGCTTTGTGACCACCTAGAGGGGTAGGATAGGGAGGGTGGGAGGGAGGGAGATGCAAGAGGGAAGAGATATGGGAACATGTGTATATGTATAACTGATTCACTTTGTTATAAAGCAGAAACTAACACACCATTGTAAAGCAATTATACTCCAATAAAGATGTTAAAAAACATTCACTCATAATCTTAATGAGATTCCCCTGTATGTAACAAGTTGCTTTTCTCTTGCTGCTTTTGAGATTCTCTCTTTGTCTTTAACTTTGACAATTTAATTATAATATACCTTGGTGTGTGTCTCTTTAGATCCATCTTGTTTGGTATTCTTTGGGCTTCCTGGATCTGGATATCTGTTTCTTTCCCCAGCTTAGGATAGTTTTTAGCCACTATTTCTTCAAATACACTTTCTGGCCCTTTCTCTCTCTCTTCTCCTTCTGGGACACCTAAAATGTGTATGGTGGTCTGCTTAATGGTGTTCATTAAGTCCTTTAAGCTATCTTCATTGTTTTTCATTCTTTTTTCTTTTGCTGCTTTGATTTGATGAGTTTCACTGCCTTGTCTGAGTTCCCTGATCTTTTCTTTTACTTGATCTAGTCTGCTGTTAAACTCCTTTATTGAATTTTTCAGTTCACTTATTGTATTATTCAGTTCTGTGATTTCTGCTTGGTATTTTTTAATATTTTCTTTCTCTTTGTTCAAATTCTCACTTTGTTCATGCATTGCTCCCTGACCTTGGTGACCATATTTAGGACTGTTATTTTGAATACTCTGTGGGTAAATCACTTATCTCCATTTTACTAAGATTAGTTTCTGGAGATTTATCTTCTTTTGTTTGGAATATATTCCCCTGTTTCTTCACTTTCCTTGACTTTCTTTGTTGTTTTCTGCACATTATAAAAACACCCACCTTTCCCAGTCTTGATAGACTGGTCTCATTAGGAGATGAACTTTGTCTATTAGCCCAGCCCAAGCTCCTGTTTACCTCTCAAACCTTTGTGATTGTCCAAGCCACAGTCTTTGTTGTTAGTGGCTCCCAGTAGTTGAGGGTGTGCCCAGACCTATAAGTGTCCATAAGGCAAGAATCACAGTCAGCAACTAGAAGTAGGCTGATTAGAAGCTGGGTGGAAAGTATGCAGTCAAACCCCTTCTAAAGAGAAACTGTGAGATGGGAATTTTTGCCTTTCCTTCTACACTGAGCTCGGGTGTGTTGACATGAGGGGTACTCCTGTGCCCATTTAAAACTTACTTCTTTGTTTGCTACAGTCCTAAGGGACTAATAAACATATGCCCTATTAGCTATCAGAGCTAGGTGATTTGGGGTCCCATCCTTCAGGTCGCAACCATAAAACTTGTGGTGCTAGGTATGTGAACAGGCTCCTTCCATGGAGACATTTGGTGACTTGGTTTTTTTGTTGGCGGTAACCAGAAGAAGAAGGCAGGAGAAGTGCCCACCAGCTATTGAACGCTCTGGGGAGAATCACAGTCAGCATCTTGATGTGAACTAATTAGAAGCCAGACCCCTCAGGCAGCAGCTTGTAAAGTATGTAGTCAAATCCCTTGCAGAGAAAGACTGGGAGATGAGCATTTTTGCCTGCTCCCTCTGCACTGATCCTTGGGAGGATAGCTATAGTATTGATAGTAAGTGCTCACATACTTACGAATTGCTTCTTTGTTTGCTATGGTCCTATGGGACTCAAGAAACCAAGCCCTGTTGGCTTTCAGAGCTAAGTGTTTTGGGATCCCATTCTTCTGGTGGGAGCCTTAAAAGTTGGGGTGCTAGATGTATAATCCAAACCCTTCACTCCTCAGGGAGAAGCTGGGAAATGAGTGTTCATGACAAAAGTGTATCTAAGAATTTCCCACCCATTTTGATATGGGTATTTTCTCATTTGCTCAATGTGTAGTAGTCACTCAGCTAGTTTCTTTCAAGGGAATTGCTCTTGTTTGTAGCTATACATTCAGTGCATCCATGGGAGGAAGAAAATTCAAGAGCCTCCTGTGTCACCATCTTGGTCTGGAGTCTTAAAAATATTTATAAACTCTTTTTCGGTCACCATTTGTAAATTCTTTAGGCTGAGAGATACATACTATTTCCATCTTACAGATGGCGATAGCGAGTCCCAAAGAGGTTTGAGAAATCCGTTCAAAGTCATGCAGCCAGAATGCAATAGATCCAAGACCTGAACTTGAATTTACATTGCCAAAGGTCATTCTTTTTTCTTTCACATCACGTAACTAAATTGCAACATATTTTTCTGACTACTCTGGAGAAGACTTCAGATCAAATTACCATTAGGTTCACTTCCAGACCATGGAAAGCTTTTGGACAAATTAATTGCAATTCAACAAATATTTCAAAGTTCATATGCATTCATTAATATTATCATATCAATTCATTTATTTTTATAGTGAATGTACAGAATGTTACAGCTACTTTATATATTTTGCCTTTTTTCACAAACTCAGAATATTACTTTGCTTTTAAAATAAACATATACAAAATCATTTTAAAAATCTATAATTCATACTGTTCTTTAAAAGTAACTCATGTTTTCACCTGTAGTATTTATGAAGGGGAAAAAGTATATTTTCTTCTGCACACTGAACACATAAGTTTTATTGTCATCATTATCTTACAAACCTATGATGCTTCAATATGATTATTGTGCTATATTTAAGTAAATATGTACATTTTTAATTTGAAGGAAAATATGAGACAGAAAACTTGAGCACTGCTCACGTCTTTACTCTGTTGTGTAATATTAGCACAATAACTCAAAGGATGTAACTATCTGGTGATTAATGTTGTTATTAGTGGACTGCTAATTCATATCACACATAGGTCATGGTGTCTAAGATTTTCTAAATATTAGAATATTTCTGAGATTCCTATGAACAAATAACATCAAACAGAATGTTGAGGTTTTGTTTTTTGTTTTTTGTTTTGTTTTTCATTGAAATAAGGGAGTGCAAAAAATGAATACTACTTCTACCTTATCAGTTAATGTTGGGCTATTCTATTTGCCTACCAGATAACATATTTTGCATACTCACCTATATTCTCAAATTACTTATTTCATTTTAAATATAGAAATATTTTAAGGAAGTAGACTGGTTTTAATATTTGCATGCAAAGGCTTATACCAGATGTGCAGAAAATCACAGTATGGTGTGTATTGTGGCTCCATGGATGATTGACCTGCCCAGAAAGAAATGTTACCTAGTTGCAAAAGCCAACTACTTTTCCAACTATGTGAAAAGAAATTATGGATTTCACTGGCTCTATTTGAACACATTCATTCAAATGAGATTCTATCTCCGTGCTCTTGTAATCTCTGCACTTGGCCCACTCTCTTCTTCCAAGGGAGGATTTCCAATGAAGATGGAATAATTTTTCCTGTGGTCTCTTTCTTTAAAAGATGATTGTGTTTCAGAACAGATGCAAATCAGTTGTATGGAGTTACATGTTTTTCTTAATTTATCTGAACTTACTAAAAAAGCAAAATGGATGTGTTTTGTACCTTCCTTACCTTGTATGCTCATTTGACTAGGATGTCTTTGATCATTTTATTATATGAGCTATACCTAGAGATCAAAGACACTGTTTTCATAGAACAGTTACTGACATTAGAGGGATGTCACCTAATTTAAAGTTTGAGACGTATGCCTTTTCTCTATGTTTTTAGAAAGACCAGGCTTGAAATAGAGGAAGGGATAAAGGTACCATTGGCCAATTTTAAACATGCCCACATGTGTGTATAAATGCTAAAAATTCCAGTAAGTGATAAACTAAATGATTTTTTTTTGGCTACATTGACTATTTAATCAACTTCAATTATCTGGATGTCTTATAGTAAATTTGGTTTAGTTATTATAATACCCTAAATACTACCTGTTCCTTTTCATTGGCTGTCTTCAATTACACAAGCACAATCTAAAATTTGTTTATCATGAACTGAACAAGAGAGATTTAAGTAACCTATATCTTTCTTTTTTAATTGAGATATCTTAGGGATATAAGCAAAAATATAGATTTTTCACAAAATACTTTAAGGGTAACAGATGGATTTGGTATATTGAACTCTGAAAGGTAAATTTTGGTGTGTTAGGTCTATCAATACACAGAGAAACAAAGCTAAGAGAAAGAATGATTTTTTAAATGAAAAATGGAAGAAAAATACATATGTGTTGTACATTATAATTCATTTGAAAAAAGGAAATGAAAATGTAATACTTGAAACAACTTATGAAACAAAAAGTTCTTCTCTTTCATTGACAATATAATTTATAATCCATGGCCTGGTTTTCTGTATTTTTTCCAGTTCAAAGGTCATCATGACTAACAGCATCACTACACTGCAGTTTTAAGTTTCATTCCCTTAGAAAAACTAATATATAAGGCATAGTGCTTGTACCTCACCATTGAAAAAAAGTGCATACATGTCATTTTCATAGTAGTACGTGGTAGGCTCTAGGTAAGAAAATAAAAAAGGATGTCTTTCAGGATACCAATTATTGCAATTTCAAATCCCATTTTCCCTCCAAACTCCCTTTTCAAGTGATTAATAGGGCAATTATAACTTATTATCTGGGATTTCACTTTTACAAATAACAAAATGTAGTAAAGCTTGAGCTTAAAACATTGGCAGAACATACACTGGCTTCTCAACACTGAACATGCAATTGAACTCAAATTAGGAAGGTCAAGAAGGGCTTTTTTGAGAGACTCTGCACTTTGTCAGATGTATTTATTCATGTGCAGAGGATTTAGAGTTCATAAACATTTTGCCAGTTTTTTGAATGCTGTTTCTTTTCCTTGTTGTTCTTGGCCAGGCCATGTCAATACAGCAAAATGCTGCTTCATATGGCTTATTATCAGCAGAATAATATGTATTACATAACCCAAAGGGATTGTAAAATCAGCAGGAACTCTTGGCTCTGCATCTCAATGTAGATACATAGATGGGTACCACAAACTTGATTTTTAAAAAAAAATTAAGTTATCTGAGTGTTACACCCAAAATAGGCATTTCTTCTTTTTAAATATTTTTTTTTTATCATGAAAGTGATCTAGTTAGCAAAACATCCCTTAACTATTCTTTTAAGAAATATGCACAAGGTCAGTCAAAATAATATACTATTGGGTTAAAACTAATTTGAGCATGATACAGGAAATGCCTCGAGGCAACTGATTTTGAAGACATACCAGAAGTCCATTTTTTTCCTTTTTGTTGGCAAAGTTCGGGACTTAGATTTATCAGTCCAATCACTGTATGATGAATATTTTTGAACTTCTTTAATGAAGCACTTAGAAACTCCAGCTTGAGGACTGTAAGAAATTAAAGTGACTATCTAAATGTGAAGAATCAGGTTGCTTGGACTAGCATCAGAGATACCTGTGTGAATAGTCACATCATTTGTTAGTTATAGTAATAGAAACATCTGTGAGGTTCTCAGAGACACTGATTTTGGTAATCTGCATTTGTGCTGGCTGACAAACAATGTCACAGTTGCTTTAAGGCCACATTTGCCTACTGTTATGCAAAGCCAATTAGCAGCACCCTGGGTTGCTTCCTCTGAAAGAAATTTTCTTAGGAGGTGAGAAAAGCTTAAGCAGTTGGCATTCCTATGGAATTTAAAATAAAAACATTGAAAAACTTAAGATAGGTAAAAGAAAGGAGAGTACATATAGCACTAAGAGCCTTGAGTAGTGAGTTGAGAACATGGCCATTAAAAGACCACCTGTCAAAACAAAATAAATGACTGTTTCAAGCTTGTTAGAGAAAAAAAAAAATGCCATAGACATGGAAGTTGTTGAGATGATGCTACAGCCTCTGGTACTGAAGGTTCTGCACTTAACATTTGAGTCTATAGCATGTCTTTTCTTGATCTCTCTCACTCTTATTAAGGGTTGGCTTCTAGGCCTTTCTTCCTTCCCTCCTTTCTCTCTCTCACTAATTGCCTTCCTCTCTCTCATTTCTCTTCTTTTTGTAATAACCGCTAGCTCTTGTTGACTAGGCTCAGCTGCTTTTATTTGACTTGATTTCAGCAACAGTGGCTACACTTAGTGATTGTGTATGTTTATAATCTTTCCAAGATGACTTTTTGCTCTAAAGGTGCTGAAAAATCTCTTGAATTGACTTAAGTGTTGACAACCACCACTGAGGTGAACTGTTGAGATGTTGTTGTCTGAGTTGCTCATCAGGGGTTTGTTTGTATTATATTTTGAATGGATGAGCCATTTTACCATCTTTTTCATCCTTTAGATGATGTATGGCTGACTCCATCGGGGAATTGGTGTGAATCTGGGAAAGCTTACAAGCTCTTAAATAGTTGCAAGTCGTGAGTCGAGAAAGGGAGAAGTGACTACAGGGAAAATGTGTGATAATCCAGAATAATGTTTTTCATGGTCTTTTCTTAGATTTTGAAACCTATCCGCACTCTGAAAAAGTGTATGGATAATCTAAAGAGTTAAAATGTTTTGGAAAATATTATTTGAAGATATTCTTTGTTGTATTGATAGATATAGCCTATGAATTTGCATTTCTTAAAAGCTTATGAGAAGTAGAGCCAAAGTATTTGTGGAGTTTTCTGTTTATCTGTTTTAGCAAATGCCAAATAAACTAGAAGTTATCTGGATAACTCAAAACTCCATCATGCAGATCTTCTGTACTGATTGTCTTTAGGCTTTTTAGAAGGTGTTAAAAGGAATGTGGGCTGGGAACCTGGACACTTCATAGGGCTCTGGTTACCAATAAAAGAGAGAAAGCATTTCTTTTCAGTGGTGAAGTAAACATGTTATGATATTCATTTGCCTGTCTATTCATTCAGTAGTCTTTTATTGGACATCAATTTTATACCCGTAAGTTCTGATACAAGTAAAAGTAAAAGGAATATAAACAAAGTACTTTGGCAGTGTAATGTAGGACCCATTATTTTTAACTATAAGGATGGAGGAATATTTTAATAGAGGAAGTAACTTTTAACTTCGATCTTGAATAAAAATGATAATTTGACAAGCTGAAATCAAAGCAAAGAATTTCTCTCTTGTAGTGGAGATACATAGATAAAGACATTAAGACTTCTTGGAATTGTGGATGACTCTTTTTTGGACTTTGTTTGTGGCAGAGGAGAGGATACTTTGAGTGGAATAAAAGTGAATAATGAGATTGGATCAGTGGAATGAAATACTGTAAGGAATTAGAATTCCTGTGGACAATATGGAAGACTTGAACAAATGAGTCCCATCCTTTGTGGTAAAATAACAACAAAACAGTGTATGCGTTTTGAATAAGGCAATCTCATGCAAGAAAACAAAAGTTTATTAAGGAAATAATTGTTAGGAACAGTTTCCCCCAGATTATCAACAAACAAAATAATAGCCTATTAGTGATATGTTAGAGCTGTCTCTTAATGGCTTGTGAATGCTAAGTGTGTGTATCTCTGCTCAAATCTGAGTTCAGTGATAATATCACATTGTTAGCTTGAAATAGGCTATGGTGGGAGTATTTACACCATGGAAATCAGCAAATGCTACAAATTACAACTATTTTTTTTTGACAGTCAGCTGTTAAACATTTACCACCGTACCACTGCTGCATGATATGAAACAGGTCTTCTTAGCAGAAAAGTCAATATTTCAAACACAGTATAGTTAAAATCTCTTTATGTAACAACAAAATTAAGGAAAAACAGTTTAAAACATGCATATCAGCAGACTGAAATAGAGAAAATAAAAAAGCAAATGAGGGTAAGACAAACAAGAATAAAAGACAGTGAAACATGAGGAGTTCCAAAGTATAATTATCAGATTTAAACTTATTTGCAAAACATGGAAACAGGGACAAGGAAACAAGATTTTTTGCTTGTAGGATGAATTAAGCCTTTTTTTATAACAATTGATGTCTAGACTATGGACATTACATTAGGAAACCACATAAAGCACTGACCGCACATCTCTTAAATGTTATTGAAACTTCAGTTTAACATGCACCTTTTAATATATATTTTCCTAACTCAGCTGTGTGATTTGGAATATTTTCTCATTATATTGCATATTTATACTCTTACCTCAATGTTTAAACAAAATATTGATAGTGTGAGTTATCCAACTAATTGTATTCATTATCCTCTTTCTAATAGACCACTATGCCTCTTTCTTTTTACCTTTAAGTTCATTTTTAATTATTTAGCTAGTTATTGCCATAGATGCTTAAATATGCCATTATGTCCAAACTTTCCATAGTTAAGTATCATGGAAACTGTGGTATACTATTTGGATATGATAATGGATAGAAGCACTTCCTCAGAGTCTTCCTCCTTCCATTCATTGGCCAATATATTGTATAACCTACATTTATCTAAGCTCTCCAGCTTAGATAGTTTTGGATAAAACTCAACTAATAGAATAATAAAACTACAGTTTTGGATAAAACTCAACTAATAGAATAATAACCATGTAATAATCTCAGAGTCTAGCCCCACTGTCCCTCATATTTTATTAAAGGAATTCCTTCAGTATCTCCTGTGAGCTGAATGGCCGTGACTGTACCCTTTGCCTCTTGGTCCTCCTGATAGTCTCATAAGACTTGTTAGGTTTATATCACTTCTCTTGGACAGAGATGTATCTTTATTGCTGTGTGATATCACCATTGTCTGTATGAAGGTAGGTTGCAGGCAGACTCAGTCTGAACAATTGCAATAGTGTGTCAGTATAGTAACTTGATTATCAGTAGAATCTATTCTGATTTACTTTTGTTTCCCATCTATTTGGTCAAGAATTTTAATGACTCCAAATGAGTAAAAGGGGTTATTTTGAGAATGACTCATGAATCACAATATGGATAAAATTATATCCAGGTTTACTTAAGCAATCAAATTAAACATATACAACTAATTGCAGGCATCTCTAAGATAATTATTTCAATGAGAGCTGAGTTTTAACCACCAATCCCTCCTCACTAGGGAATCCAGAATAGTTCATTAGCATGGAGAGTCAGGTCTTCACGGCACTCTGCTTCCCTTATCCTCTTGGTCTTGATCATCATATTCTTCCAACGTTCCACAAGATCTTTGATCCTGACAACTGAACCTTTTCTGCATTTTTTTTCTGAGTTGCTTTGCATGTTATAGGGGACTTTCAGTTCCCTTTATAAGTGAATTTGTGGCCTGTATCTAAGAATGTAACTTGTTCTTGCTGCAAAACCTATAATCTCACTTTTTTTCTTAGATGCACCATAATATAGTAGGAAAAGCATGGACTCAAGAACCAGACTTAGTTTCCCTATTCCCTTATGTCATAAAACATATTCTCTTTTTAACTGCTTTTAATGATAAGATATAATATTCATACAGAAAACTGCATTAGACATGAATGTACAATGCAATGAAATATCACAGATAGAACACATATATAACTATCAACCAGGTCAATAAACAGAATAATGTCAGCACCTCAGTAGATCACATACACACTTTCCCAATCAGTACTTCCTTTCTCTTTTCTGAAAGTAACCAATTTTCTGGTTTCTAACATAAGATTTTAATTTACCTGTTTTTGAGCTTTGTATACATGAAATCATATATATATATATATATATATACATATATGTGATTATATATATATAACTTCTTTTGCTCAACATTGTGAGATTCATCCATACTTGTGCAATAAGCTATAGTTTATTCATTTTCATCATTATATAGTATTAGATTCCATAAAAAGACTTACCAGGAAAATGTCATCGTTTATTTATCTCTTCTACTTTTAATGAGTAGAGGGAATTTTTCTAGTTTGGGGGCTGTTGTGAACAGTACTGTGATAGACATTTTATAAATGTTTTTTGGTACATTTGTACACACATTTCTGTTGAGTATATATCTAAAAGTAGTATTGCTGGGTCATGGGGTATGCATGCATTTAATCTTTGTAGATAATACCAAACTGCTTTCCATAGGGGTTGTCACAGTTCATACTCTATCAGCAGCATATGACTATTTCCATTGTTCTGTGTCCTTCCAAAACTTGGTATTAGCAGTCTTTTAAAATTTTAGACATTTTTGTTGTGTGTGTAGTAGTATATCATGGCTTTGCTCTTCCAGAATACTAATTAACTAAAACAGCTCTTCATCTATTTATTATTTATACATACCATTTTTGAAGCACCTATGCAAGTTTTTGTTTACTTTCAGATGGACATTTTCTTACTTATTTGAGCAGTTCTTTCTTTCTTTATTTTTTAAAATTTATTTATTTTATTTATTTATTTTTGGTTGTGCTGGGTCTTCAGAGCTGCATGTTCTTTCTTTAGTTGTGGCGTGCAGGGGCTACCCTTTGTTGTGGTGCACGGTCTTCTTATTGCAGTGGCTTCTCTTGTTGCAGAGAATGTGCTCTAGGCACATGAGCTTCAGTAGTTGTGGCTCACGGGCTCCAGAGCGCAGGCTCAGTAGTTGTGGCGCACGGGCTTAGTTGCTCCACGGCATGTGGGATCTTCCCGGACCAGGGCTTGAACCCTTGTCCCCTGCATTGGCAAATGGATTCTTAATCACTGCGCCACCAGGGAGGCCCTAAGCAGTTCTTTATAGATTCTGTTGTTGGTTTCATATGTTGAAATACCTTGTCTGTCTTTTTACCCTCTTAATCATGTCCTTTGATAAATAAAGATAATTTTCAATGTAGTACAATTTATCAGTCATTTCCTTTGGGATTAGTTCTTTTTGTATTCTGTTTAAATATTCTTTCTGTATACCCCAAATCATGAAAGTATTCTCTGTATTCTCTTCTTAAAGATTTTTGACTTGAACATTCAGATGTGCAGTTCTTCAGGAATTGCATATGTATATGGCATAATGTAGAAGTCAGGTTTTTTTAATGTGGATATATAGTTGATCAAGTACCATTTATTGAAAAGGCCATTCATTCCTTATGGCTCAGCAGTGGTATCTTTATCCATATATACATGGAGACTGTAGTCTTTTCTGCAGGTCTCATTATCTATCCTTGAGACATTATCAGACTGTCTTCACTTACGTAGTGTTATAAGCAATCTTGATATCTAGTAAAACAAATCTCCCAGTTTGTTTTTCTTCAAGACAGTCTTGGTTACATTTGTCACCTTTGTGTTTTCATATACAATTTTAGAATCACCTTGTGCAGTTTCACAAGACACATATAAATAGATTTAGTTCACCAATAAAAGCAAAGATTATCACATAGTAATAAAAAGTGCTGTTTAAAGGGACACTTTCTGTGATATAGTGATAAAGTTTGAATATAAAAAATGAAGAAAAGGGACTTCCCTGGTGACACGGTGTTTAAGAATCTGCCTGCCAATGCAGGGGACACAAGTTCGATCCCTGGTCCGGGAGGATCCCACATGCCCTGGTAGGATCCCACATGCCGCGGAGCAGCTAAGCCCGTGTGCCACAACTACTGAAGCCCGTGCACCACAACTACTGAAGCCCACGTGCGTAGAGCCGATGCTACACAACAAGAGAAGCCCCTGCAGTGAGAAGCCCATGCACCACAACGAAGAGTAGCCTCCGCTTGCTGCAACTAGAGAAAGCCCATGCACAGCAACGACGACCCAATGCAGCCAAAGATAAAGTAAATAAACAAATAATTAATTAAAAAAATTTTTTAATGAAGAAAAAATTAAACTACATTAACTTACTGAATGAAAGCTTACATGGCTGTATCAGTATCACTTAAGTAGATGTTAAGACAAAAAATGAACTAGAGTTAGAGATGCTTCATAGTGGTAAAATATTCTCTTAACTGGTAGGATAAAACAACTTAAAATTGTGTTTTAATTAACACAGCTTCAAAACATATCAAGCAAAAGCTGAATGAAACAAATGGAAAAAATAGTTAATACCACAATCATAGTGACAGACTTTAAGACACCACTTTCAGCAGCTGATAGAGAAAGAAGACAGTAAAAAAGGGGAGTATGTATAAGACTTAAACACCTTAATAAACCTGCCCTAATTGAAATAAATAATAGGGTTTACCCAGTAACTGCAGAATATCATTCGTTTCAAGGACACATGTAAAGTTTTCAAAAATAGACCATATTTGGGGGTATAAAGCAAGTTTCAGTAAATTTCAACTAATGGATTTCAAACAGAGTATCATCTCATTATAGTGAAACTAAACTAGAATCTATATTATATAACAAATGGAAAGATATCCCACGTTCATGGATTGGAAGACTTAATATTGTAAAAATGCCCTTACTACCCAAAGTAATCAAGAGATTCAATTACAATTCCTAAGAAAATCCCAATACTGTAGCATTTTTTCCAGAAATAGAAAAAAATTCTAAAATTCATATGGAATCACAAAGGACCACAAATAAAAAAGCAATATTGAGAAAGAAGAACAAAGTTGGAAGCATCATATGTCCTGATTTCAAAATATATTACAAAGCTACAGTAATCAAAACAGTAGGGTACTGCCATAAAAACAAACATACAGACCAAGGGAACAGAATAGAAAGTACAGAAATAAATCCACACATATATGGTTAACTGATCTTCAAAAGAGTGCTAAGAATACAAAATAGAGAAGGGATAATCTCTTGAACAAATAGTATCAGGAAAACTAGATATCCACTTGTAAAAGAATGAAACTGGACCCTTATCTTATACCGTGCACAAAAATAAATGGGTAAGGAGTTAAATACTTTAACATAAGACCTCAAACTATAAAAATCCTTAAAAAAAAATAAGGGTAAACTTTTATGACTTTGGTCTCGGCATTGATTTCATGGATATGACACCAAAAGCACTGGAAACAAAACAGAATAAACTAGTGGGACGACATCAAACTGAAAAGCTTCTGAATAACAAAGAAGACATTCAACAGAGTAAAAAGGCAATCTATGGAATGGGAGATAATATGTCCAAACCATATATCTGATAAGGTGTTCATCTCCAAAATATATAAGGAACTCTTAACAGCTCAGTAGTAAAATATAGTAAACCTGATTTTAAAATGGGCTAAGGACTTAAATAGACATTTCTCCAAAGAAGACATACAAATGGCCAACAGGTATATGAGAAATGCTTAGCATCACTAATCATCAGGGAAATGTACATCAAAACCACAATGAGATATCACTTCACATCTGTCAGAATATCAGGATGATGATTATTTAAAAAAAAAAAAAAAAAAAAACCCCAAAGACAACAAGTGTTGGCAAGGACGTGGAGAAATTAGAATGCTTGCATTCTCTTGGTGGGGATACAAAATGGTGCAACTGCTATGGAAAACAGTATAGAGGGCTCTCAAAAAATTAAATATAGAACTACCATGTGATCCAGCAGTCCCACTTTTGGGTATTTATCCAAAAGAATCAAAATCAGGATCCCAAAGAGATATTAGCAAAGAGATATTAGACTATGAATACTGCAGCCCTGTTCACCATAGCCAAGATGTGGCCACCAGCTAAATGTTCATTGACAGATGAATGGATAAGAAAATGGTATATACATACAATGGAATAGTATTCAGTCTTTAAAAGGAAGGAAATTCTGCAATATGCAACAACTTGGATAAACCTTGAAGACATTATGCTAAGTGACATAATCCAGTTGCAGAAAGACAAATACTGTATGATTCCACTTATATAAGGTATATAAAATAATCAAATTCATAGAATCAAAGAGTGGAATGGTGGTTGCCAGCAGATGAGGAGAGGGAGAATTGGGGAGTTACTAATCAATGGACATAGTGTTTCAGTCAAGCAAGATGAATAAGCTCTAGAGAACTGCTCTATAACATTGTACCTATAGTCATTAATAGTGTACTATACACTTAAAAAATCTGTTTAAGTAGTTAGATCTCATGCTCAGTGTTCTTACTACAATAAAATTAAATTTAAAAATACAACAAAATACCAATGATGTAAAATAAAAAGATGAAGTATAAAACAAAGCTTTAAAAAAGTGGTTGTATAATTTGAAATAAAAAGATAATTAGGGCTTCCCTGGTGGCGCAGTGGTTGCACGTCCGCCTGCCGATGCAGGGGAACCGGGTTCGCGCCCCGGTCTGGGAGGATCCCACGTGCCGCGGAGCGGCTGGGCCCGTGAGCCATGGCCGCTGGGCCTGCGCGTCCGGAGCCTGTGCCCCGCAACGGGAGAGAAAAAAAAAAAAAAAAAAAAAAAAAAAAGATAATTAGAAAATCTCATATATTTGGAGATTTCAAAATACCATCTCTTATGTTTCAAAGAAATCACAGTAAGTTTAGTATTTTGAGCTGAATAATTATGAAAATATGAAATATCAAAAGTGTAATATGTATAAGCTGAATTTAGAAACATGTAAAGCTTTAAATGTATATACTAGAATGGAAGAAAGTTTAAAATTACAGATAGAAACACACAACTCAAGAAATTAGGAAATCAAAGCAACAAATTAAACATGAAGTGAGTGGCTTAAATATAAAGAAACAATGAAATAATAAGCATACAATATATAAGAATTAAAACGTCAAATTTTAGTTCTTTGAAATAATTAACAAAATTGATAGCACTCTAGAAAGACTGATTGAAAGAAAAGTCATACATTATCAGCACTCTGAATGAAAAAAAGGACTTTACCACAGATTTTAATGTATTAAAATGATTACAAGAGAGTATTTTGTAAAAAAACTTCATGTAAAAGAAAATTGAAATTTTATTTGAAATGGAAAAATTCTTGTAAAAATAAACTGAATCAAAAAGACAGAAAATTTGAATGCTACCATAATTAACAAAATTGAATCTTCAATACCAGATATACCAACAGAAAACAACAGGCCCATATAGCTTCAGCAGTGAATTCTGCTAATAATTTATACTGTTTTAGAGTAAAGGGGAAGATGGGAAGAGAACACTTCATAACTGATTTTTGAGGCTAGTATACTATTGACACCCAAGCTCAAAAGAACATTATATGGGCTTCCCTGGTGGCGCAGTGGTTGAGAGTCCGCCTGCCGATGCAGGGGACACGGGTCCGTGCCCCGGTCCGGGAGGATCCCACATGTCACGGAGCGGCTGGGCCCGTAAGCCATGGCCGCTGAGCCTGCGCGTCCAGAGCCTGTGGTCCGCAATGGGAGAGGCCACAACAGTGAGAGGCCCGCGTACTGCAAAAAAGAAAAAAATTATAAGAATATTACAGGAAAATCCTGCTCATAAGCATAGCAGTTAAAACCCTAAACAAAATATTAGCAGTTCATCATTATCTTAAAAACCCATAATATAATTGTGTTTAGGCCAACAATGTAGGATATTAACATTCCAAAATAAGTTGTTATAATTCACCACATTAGGAGAATGAAGAAATATAACCATTTCTATAGATGTTTAAAAATTTGTTGATAAATTTAGACACTCAATTATGAACTACTTTTGATAAACTTGGAATAACTTATTAGCTTGATAAAGGATATCTACAAACATCCTATAGTATGCATCAGATTTAAAAGTGAAACATGAGAATTTTTCTTTGAAATAAAAAACATGACAAAGATATTCACTTTTAGTGCTTCATTTTAACATTACACTGGTGGTCCTAGAAAGTGCAATAGGGTAAGAAAAAGAAATTTAAAAATATAAAGATTGGAGTGGAATAAATAAATCTCTCATTATTCACAGAAGATATGATTGTATAAAGTCTATACAAAATTATTTGTTTATACATCATTGGAATTAATAAATTAGTTTAACAAAATGGTTAATTTAAAAATCAATTAAAACATCAATTAAAAATCAATTATCTTGATTTAAAAATGAATTATCTCTGTTGTTTTCCCTATTCTTTTAGTCTAAAAACATGCCCTGATTATGGCAGACAACCAAGTGGAAGAACGTATTCCATGTAGGTCTGTTAGCTATGGAGAGCCAAATAAAGCCCATCTCCCCATGTTTTCTTTCAATTAACCATTCCTCCATTCATTCAACATTTTTTTAAATGCCTATTATATACCAGGCTCTATCTTTGCCTTTAAATTGCTCACAACAAAATAGAGAATGACACACATGGCTGACTACAATATAATGTGTAGAGTAAACAAGAGAATTTGTGTGGAAAGGAGACAAAGAGTGGAAGCAGTTTGCTCTGTCAGAGGATTTCAGAAAAGATTTCAGAGCAGGCAGTGTTTGTGTTAGTCCTTGAATGATTTAGTAAGGTTTCACCAATTCAAAGAAGGATAGGGAAAATAAAATTCAGAGAGAACAGAATAAATAAAGGTATAAAAGTATGAAAATACTTGGCATATTTGGGAAACATAATATAAAAGCTAAGAGTACTTAGTAGATCCTTTGCTTGGTTGATGTGTGCATCTGTCCTCCTGCATCTGTTATATTTTGCAAAATCTGTTTAGCTTTTTTTTTTTTCTGTTCTTTTCTGAATCATGAAAATAATAGAGATGATTTTCATGTCTCAAGTACAAAGTGAGCTTTAAAACTTCTACTCGAGCTTCTCCAAGGATACCCTTGCCTTTTTCCATAAGTGCATCTTAGCTAGCTAAAGTGATTTTTGATGATTTAAATGATCTGATTCTAAAGAATCTGAAAATTATTTATTCACAACATGATAATGGCCCCAACTTATTGTGTTTTAAAATAGCTGTAGTACTTAGAAATTACATGGTATGTGCAATTTAACAAACATCTGAATTGTATCAATAGGGTATTGCAACTTTCTGTAAAAAAATAAATATCCCTATACTGAGTTTGAAAATTTATATAAAGAATTGCAGTAAGTAATGATTGCATTTAAGCTTTAGATATAGGAAACCTAGATGAGAGCTTCAAGTGTCAAGAAGTTGTGTTAAAATCATCTAGTGTATCTTATAACTCTATTATTACTTGATGGAATTGTGCAAAAAACATGGCGTGATGGGTGTGTGATATTTCCTGCATCTGCATCTGTTTGATCTTAGTATAACTTTTGCATGCAGAAGTTCTCTGGTTTGCATAAATTACTTACTTATTTATCTTTTAATAACTCTTACTAACATTGATTAGCCTCATTGCCAGTGTTTTTGCTACATCTTATCGGCCAAACTAGATATATAACACAGCTTTACTGTATATTCTTATTTTTTGCTCCAAAGTTATAAAATATGACTATTTGTTTAATATTTTATTAGTTATTATATTTTATTAATAGTGACCAATACTCATAAATATTTAGTAAATAGATGCTTCAGTCAGATGTTTTTAGTGCTTATAACTGTGAATTATTAAATCAACAAACTCGTTTAGAAAAGACAACTCAATTCTGTGGTCCCTCTATACAAGGTTTTAATATTATGAAAACAGACTCTAAATGCTGTTTGCCTTCTTGCCAACTGAGAGTATTACCCATTACCTTCTCAGCAGAGCTACTAGAGAAAAAATAAAGAACCTACATTGAGAACTTTCTGAATTCAGCTCTGTCTGTGTGTATACTCAAAATGAAACAAATTGGGGCAATTTACTGAAGGTTAAATCCTCTAAATGACATTCACCTAAAATACGCAGGGAAATGGTTTGGGAGGCTTAAATTATCAATGTAATTGCCTTAATTCTCTAGGTTGCTTTCGTAAGTAGACACAACTTTATCGTATCTAACTGACAATTCCAAATTGGAGGTTTAGGGTTGTTTGTATTTTTACTCTCAACACCCTGCATCAAGTTTACTTTCTACATAACCCAGGTCCTAAAAATAGCCCACAGACCTAATGTGAGAACGTTCCAGAAGTGAGGTTTTTACATTAATGATCTGCCTGTAGCTTTCTTTCCAGTAGCTAGCACCTTTCCGTTTGTCAGCATTTTACCCTGAAGTCGCAGGAAAGCTTGTTTAAGAACTAAATATGCTCATACTACGTTGTGCTTTTATTCTTAAGTATTTGAACATAGAATGATATTTCAGAACATTTTATTAATAAAGTCTACCTGATTTCTATTAAAATTTTTCTCTAAGCCCTGGGAGAGAAGTGAAAGGAAAGATTATTTATGAGCAAGGTAGCTCAACCCTGTCTAATTCTTAAGAGTTTTCCAAGTAACCTTCCGTTTATGATTCAGCAATTCCTCTGAGTTAAGAGGGTGTTACTAGGATAACATATTTTTGAAGATACTATCTGAAATACCAGATTTTTAAAAAATAATTTTTAACAAATTTTAAGAGTTTAAGATTGCAGAACCTTTCACTGACACTGTGGGGTTTTTTTTTTCCTCTCGCCAAACTGTACTGCAAGTAAACCTTTTGATGTTTTAAACGTTTTTCTTTGGCAGCTAAGAAAAACACTCTGGAAAGTTATATTTAGTGAATTTACCCATGTATAAATATCCCTGAGCTAGTCTGTTACCCTATGGCATCTGGAAGAAAGGTGCTATTGTTTTAGATTCCATGATTAAAGTATAGAATAATCAATTCAGAGAGACCCTGGGGGGAAGATTCACTCACACATGCTGTGGAAACTTGGAATCCCTGAGTTTTTTAGTTCTTTTCTACAGAGGAAGAGACATAGATGGGTTCATGTTTTAGCACAGTGTCTAGTGACATTGTTTCCCATTCTTGCCATATAATAGTTTGGCCTATTTGAGACTACTAACTTTAAATTTTCTAAGAAAACTTTTTTGTTGTTGTTGATCCCTTTTTACTATTACTTTCCTCGCTTTCTGGGTCACAATAGCTGGACAGCTATTTTGTTTGCAAGTGCTCTGCTATGCAGTTTGTCCTGCTCCACACCAAGCCACATCACCAAGGTATTCCCAGGGATGCATCATCAGATTTTGTTCTGCCAGAACACTCCATAAATTATTTAAAGCTCTTCTTCATTTCTTGCAAAACAATGTTTGCTGAGCTTCCCCATGAAAAATCAGTGTAATTCCAGAAGATCAGGATAGATTTGCAAGACAGGAATTTGTCCTGTGCTTCCACATGGCTATCTGCATAGATGTGAATACAGTGGAAGTTAAATGAAAATGTACATTTATTTTACTTTTGGTTTTACTTGAGCATTTTCTCTACTACTTATTCAATAGCAGTTGAATAAGAGCAGCTATGTCTCATGGTGTTCTGCTGTGAAGTGTCCAAAAGTGTAAGGTAGTTAGGTGTAAAAACACCACAAAAGTATGGATAATAGACTGCCCACCTTCTGTCTACTTCAACTTCCCTGAGGTTTCGTTTGCAGGGCCCAGCTGCATGTGCAGACATGATGGAATTTGGTTTGTCAGGAACCTACAAAAATTACACAAATAACTCAGATTTTTAATGAATAATACACAGACATGCACCTGCTTCAGGGACTTCATAGATTAGTTTTGTGACCAGTAGAAAATCCCCTTGGAATTCAATTACATTGCTGCAAAACGGAAAATAAAACTGGCTACACTTTTGGAACTGGTATCAGCAAAATATTAAGTAGTTCTTGGAGCAGGCTTTTTTTTAAGGTTGTTTCAATTTGGTTTGCCTCTGTCAAACTTACTATAAAGTCATAATGTTCTGCTCATATCATTATTTACCATTCTTGCAGCTGGAGCCACTTGCAGAAGATATTCTCCAACAAACTCCGAATACGAATGCCGTTATTTCTTTACAGAAGATCATTGAAATTCAAAGTATGTCTTTAAATTTTTTAAATATTTCTAATAAGGTACTAATTAAGCTTATATTGAGAATTAGAACACATGAAAAATATATTTGAGCTTCTCAAATATAAGGAATATATTTAAAGTAATTATAATTTCCACATATTATGTATTCATACCTAAATGTGTTGTTGCCTTGCTGTTAATGTGGCAATCTTATCTCATACTGATAACGAAATTCAGAGACTCTAGATTTAGAACCTTGTTTTTCTCATATTTTCCAAAAGTGTTTGGATTTTTTTCCATTACTGCCACTAAGTATCTACTCAGAGCTATGAAATTAACATAGAAATTGTGATTATATTGTCCAGTCTTAACTGAGATAAGTTATCTCCTAGTGATGTTGGAATTCACCAGTCATTTACTGGTTTTAAGTTTGTCAATAGAGGAAAAAGTTCACGAGAAAGCCTACTAGAAAATCCAACTGAACGAAAAGGAAAAGTCAGAGACATTTTTACTATCCCAGCTCCTTTCACATCACTGTTACTTTCTCAGGAATTATTCTCTTTTAGATGATAACATGCATGAGTGTGTGTGCGCGCACACACACACGCGCACACACACACACACACACACATACTGAAAGCAAGCACAAATTGACATGAAAGTCAACATGAATGGGAAAACCAAATGGCAAAATTAAGTGTGAAGGAGGATCAGAAAACCCTTAGCTTTGCTACTCTTTTTGTAGAAGCATTTTTTAACACCGCTGGAGAAGCCACCTTCCATCTATCTCTGAGTCCTTGTCTTTGCTTGCTCAGTAGTAATTTGGAGATATGGCTGTGACTGGGGTTCGATGTTATCCGTTCTCTGGTGCTTATGCAATCTAATCTAATACTTCATTAAGGTCACCAGCAGCATAAAAAATATCTACTTTTTACACATACGATTCTTTTTTTTTCTGAGTATTGTTTTTCCATTATACACACAGACTATTAAAAATTATTGTTCCTATGTATATTATGATCACATCACTTTAATAAGCATTCTTAAATACTTATTACATGTTGATACATGATAACATGAGCACTTAGGCAAGGCACAGAAGAGGAATAAGGCAGTTTCTAGCATTAGGGAGTTTACAGTCCAGTGAGTGAGAGGCACTGAAATAGATCATTTCAATAGAAGTCACAACATGCACTGAGATCATGGACAAGAAACAGTCATTTTCTTAAGTCCCTTGCAGCCAGAAGGAGAAGTACTGCAAAGTGAGGACGGTTCACGGAAGGCTTGAGGAAGGCTCCTTGGCGGTGATAGGGCCTGACCTTGGTCTTAAGGTCTTGTTACCGACCAGGGTTCTTGGCCTCCTTAATCAATAGAAATTGATCAGAGGCCAGACAAGAAATTCAGGCTAGGCTTTATTGGGGCCCCTGCTGCAGCAGCCGGGAGCAAGAACAAACAACAGATTCCTTTATTTGCTCACTCGCTGAGGAGGGGGGGTAAGCTTGCTCTTTATATGCCGTTGAGGGTAGGGGTGTGTCCAGGGGTCGGGCCAGAGGTGTGGCTTAGGTGTTTTGCCCACCCCTTAGGTGGCGTTGTGTGCAGGGGGCATGCACAGTACCCTGCTTTTGCTGCTGACCCCCTGCTTTTGCTCCAGGCTCTTCAAAAGTGGCTCTTGGGTTTTTTGGTCCCTTTGTATCTTTTGTCCAGAATTGCCCCAACTGGGCATGCACGCAGTTATTTTTAGTCCCATATAGTTTCTTTGTATTTTGTTGCTTGAAGAGAGGTGTGTCCAGGTGCAAGCATTACAGCAGTGCAGCAAAGGGTCCCGGGTCCCACATCCCAGTTTGTCTCAGTCTGAACAGGATTTTGGCTAGATGAAAAAAGAATGAATGTTTTGAAGGAAATAACAGAAGCAAAAGACTCGATTTTCACATAGGTGTAAAAATTCATGGTTTATATATGTCTTTAGAAACCATGCTGTTGTCTGTTGCATTGGATCTAACTTGCCAGTAATGACTTTCCACTGCATGATGGTTTTCCTTTCACCACTGACATTTTTGAGTGACTTGTACAGTCTACTTTAGCCAAACAAACCTGCTTGACTCTTGAAAAGGATTCACTGAACTATCAAAATTTGCTGTATAAGAATTCTGCCCCTGTGGATTGTGAATCTCTGTCTTTTGCTCCAAAATGCATTTCAAACACCCAACACTGACAATTTCCCCCATTTAAAAATCTATTTCTGGGGCTTCCCTTGTGGTGCGGTGGTTAAGAATCCGCCTGTCAAGGCAGGGGACATGGGTTCGAGCCCTGGTCTGGGAAGATCCCACGTGCCACGGAGCAACTAAGCCCGTGTGCCACAACTACTGAGCCTGCACTCTAGAGCCTGCGCACTACAACTATTGAAGCCTCGTGCCACAACTACTGAAGCCCTCGCACCTAGAGCCTGTGCTCGCAACAAGAGAAGCCACCGCAATGAGAAGCCCGCACACCACAACGAAGAGTAGCCCCTGCTCGCCGTAACTAAAGAAAGCCTGCGTGCAGCAGCGAAGACCCAATGCAGCCAAAGATAAAATAAATAAATTTTTTAAAAAAATCTATTTCCTCCTAAACTCATATTGAAGATTCCACCCACAGCTTGTTAATCCAGTACTTCTGTAAAGTCTCCGCACTAACGGGTAGATTTAATGTGGTATTTTTATTTAACATTTTTCTATTATTTGAGTTTTTGTGTGTTTTATGGTCTTTTGGTCATGGTTCCTTAATTATATGATAATCATCAAAAGGATGGAACCGTGTCTTCTCACCCCTACTTGTACCTGCAGGCAGGGTTGGTACCAGGGACAAGGTTTGAAGTGCATGGAAACCTGGGAATTGAGAGTTGGAAGATTTGAACAGGATTGGTTTGAATAACTCTTCAAGGCCCTAGGGAACAAAAACTTGCATCAAAGAGAGCTTCTGAAGAAGAGTGCCTCCTTCTGAGTCATGGATACAGTATATGGTATAGTGGGTACTGTTGTTGGCTACTCAGTAACTATGTGTTCCTCATGTCTATTCAAAAGAAGCCTGGTTTCACACATGAATCCTTGCCACCAGATACAGTACAGATCAGGGGAAGATGAACTTATGCCCAGCTCCAAAGGAGCTGTTCTTAGTCCAAGGCTAAACTTGTCAACCCACTTACCAGTGATTAGTTAAGGAGTGGGTACTTGACCCAATTCTGGCTGGGGAGAAGCAGGGCTGGCTTCATGGGCTTTCAACCAGTGTAGTCACACGCCCCACACTTAGAAGGGCCCTACGCATGGTTTAATGCTGTTACTCTTGCTGCCTTAAAATTCTCACTAATTTGTATTTTGTGACAGGGAGCCCACATTTCATTTTGCACTGAGCCTTGCTAATTATGTAGCCAGTCCTGATGGAAATCAAGGTGCTGGTGATGCAAAAAAATATTTACCAAAAAAGACTGAGAGTAGCATCACCACAAGGAGAACTCAAGTTGTTGTTGAGAAGGAACTGAATGGTGGGTTGAGGTTGTAAAAGGGAAGATAAACACAAGATAACAGTGATCTCTCACCAGTTGGGACATAGGGTGAAAATTTGTACAGAGAAAGTGCTTCAGTACTGTGGCTTTGACCACTGTGTGGTACATTTTTATGTGTTTCTCTGAATTGTGTGTCTTTGGGGCTACTCTTTTTTTTTTTTTAACATCTTTATTGGAGTATAATTGCTCTACAATGATGTGTTAGTTTCTGCTTTATAACAAAGTGAATCAGTTATATGTATACATATATAACCATATCTCCTCCGTCCCACCCTCCTTATCCCACCCCTCTAGGTGGTCACAAAGCACAGAGCTGATCTCCCTGTTTGCTAAGTGGCTGCTTCCCACTAGCTAGCTATTTTACATTTGGTAGTGTACATATGTCCATGCCACTCTCTCACTTCGTCCCAGCTTACCCTTCCCCCTCCCCGTGTACTCAAGTCCATTCTCTACATAAGAGTCTTTATTCCTGTCCTGCCCCTAGCGTCTTCAGAACCATTTTTTTTTGTATATACTCCATATATATACGTTAGCATAAGGTATGTGTTTTTCTCTTTCTCACTTACTTCACTCTGTATGACAGACTCTAGGTCCATCCACCTCACTACAAATAACTCAATTTTGTTTCTTTTTATGGCTGAGTAATATTCCATTGTATATATGTGCCACATCTTCTTTATCCATGATGTTCTGGCTATTGTAAATAGAGCTGCAACGAACATTGTGGTACGTGACTCTTTTTGAATTATGGTTTTCTCAGGGTGTATGCCCAGTAGTGGGATTGCTGGGTCATATGGTGATTCTATTTTTAGTTGGGGCTGCTCTCCCAGGTTAAAGAAACAGAAAGGGGTTGTATAAAGTCTATAAAGCAATAAAAGAAAGTGGTATTTCAGAGTAACAAGTTCATAATGGCTTGGAAAATCAAAATTGTGGGTACCTGACTTAACAAACAATGCTATATTTCCTTAAAAACTATAAAATTGTACTCTTAATTTTATTTTTCTCTGTTTTATAAAACACTTCCATTTCACATGCTTGTGTAGAACTGCAGGCCCTTGATTAGGCTCCCCATTTTGCCTTTGCGGGGGAAGGTAGTCAGGACTCACTAAAACTTTGTGGATCCCAGTGCAAAATGAAAATGTGTAAATGCTTCCTTGTTAAAAATTATTAATAATTTCAAGAAGATGCCAGCCGAGCATTGAACCAAGCCTGAGAGGCCTTTTGAACATGGGGTCCTTTGCAACTACACAGGTTGCCTGTTTATGAAGCCTGCCTTGAAGGTAGCCTCTGCTTAACAGAGGAACCTTCTCTTCACATGTCTCTGAGTGTCAACCAGGTGCCTCCTTTCAACTTAAGGAGGTGTTCGAATTTCAGCTCACCCCCTAGCCCAGGTTCGGAAGGATTCTTTTGTGCCAGGGTTTGGGACTACTGTATCAGAAAAGTATGTAAATGTTGAAAAACAGGCCTTGTAGCATGTGGGAAACATTCAGGCAGGTTTCTAGATATCCTTGTCCCAAGGCAGACGGCAAGGTGCTGACAGGCCTTATGTGAATTTCTTTGAGAACTGAGCCCCACAGCTGAGGGTATGCAGGTGCTGGAGGCTGTGATTAGCATTGGCCCTTTGCCTGGCCACATGTATGTGAGTATTTTGCAGCAGGATCATCCCTGTTGTCCTGTTATTGTTTATATTACTTATTTAGCTGAAAAGAAAAGGCCTTACAAGGCAACAGCAGGGCACCTATTTCTCCTGACAGGTAAAGACCCCTCCCCCCGACAGGTCAGGGTGTGGTTTCATCTTCAGATGGTGGGTGTATACAAAGATCAACCATCTCTGAAATAACAAAAGGGAGATATGGACAAGAAGCTTCATGTTTGCACATGCTGTTCACTCTGCTAACAAAGTCTTCTGCCTCATCCCTATTAAGTTTTCAAGACTTAGCTCAGATGTTATCTCTTTTGGGGAGCCATCTATGAATCCCCATTCATCCCTATTCTAGATGAGGTACATTTCCTGGGTGCTTTCATGGCAGAGATTTTCTTTGCTGATATTCTTTGTTTTTAATCGCTGTGTCCTCTGCACAGTTCTGGAACGTTGTAGGTGTTCTGCAAATGTTTGTTGAATGAATGAATCAGCCAGTATGTCAGAATTTGCCACACTCTTTTTTCCTTAGCCTAGATTGACTTTTTAATTAAGGTTATACTCCTTGGTTAGCTCATACAGAATAAGAGATTAAGAAGTGCAGGCAAAATCTATATGAGAGCCCATTTCTTCACGCTCTTTCACAACCCACAATGATGAATCATTTCTAAGTTAGAAAGAACATGAACTGCTTGTGAGCTACCATTTCCATCGCTAAGCTTGGAGATGGCAGTTCTAAGAGTTGACTGGCCAGCTGTAATCACCAACAAGCAATGCCAGGTTAAAGTCAGCCCAGAATAGGATAAAGGACCCTCATATGTATATGTGCTTTCCTGAAACCCATCCTAACAACTCACAGTCCGTTGAACTCTTACCTTTTTCTACATAGTACGGTGAGAAGCAAGATTCCCAAATGTCATGTTTTACACTAGTCCTGGCCCGTGATAACATTTTCACTGATTTTGAAGGGAAGAACCATGAAGTGAGTTTTCCACAAAACTAAATTTATTTAGTTTGAAAGACTATAATTTTAAGTTTGAAAAACATATAATGAATGATGTTGATATTGATCTATGAAACCTCAAAATATGAAAACCACAAGTATATAGTCATGGTTTCCTTTTATTTATTTAAATTTTTTAGTAAGAAGAGTACTCCTTTTAAGTGTCAACCAATTTTGTAGACCTCCTGCATGATAATAACGATAATCATAGTATCTTTTGAATTGTGGATCAAGAAAATATATGTGTACACAAGGATTTGAGGATTCTTTTAAAATTTTGCTGCAACCCTCCAGTGGTTTGCAGCTGATAAGTTGAAAAACACTAGTGTGGAGGGTTTTAAAACGATATGAATTTCAGTGTAATCCTCACCAGCCATGTGACGATGAGCTAGCCACTTAACTTTCCTAAGGAATTTCCAGAGGAATGACATGACATATCACCACACTGATTTTCTAAGGTGGTGCCACTGTGGCAACAAGATGGCAGATCAGAAGCGGAGTCATAAAAGAACAGTAGGCAGTTTTTCCCTTTACCCCCACTTTCATATTTTTCCCACTCTAGGAATTCTTCCCTTGTTTAGTAGATTGAGGTCTTCTTAGAATTCCTTATTATGCCAACCACAGAAAACTGGTAACATAGGCCAGAATGAGGAAGAGACATTAATTGCAATGTCACCATATGTTTTTGTCAAACTTGTTGTATATCAATGGAGGAACAACATCCATGCCTCCTGCATATAAAATTTGTCACTATGGCTAAATTTATCTGTATTTTTTAAAACTTGCCCACACACAGGACACACATTATTATTTAGGGCAATGAGAATTGCATTTACGGTCTTCTGAATTTATCCAACTTTTGAGACCAATATGAAAAGGGATATGATTATCTCATTGCAGGAGAATACACCATGTAACTATGTAATTGACCATGAGGTAGTCAGTTATCCACATGGTTCAGGCAGCTACAATGGGCAGAGCACACCTTTCACCCATTCTAGAGAAAAAAAAAATGAAATCAAATTTTCTCTGGGAGATCCGAGGCAAGTATCGTTGACACCAACTCCTTGTCAGAATTCTGCTTATGTTTTTATATGTGTTATTGAGTGAATGACTTCCTCTTCCTCTTCCTCTTCCTTTTTGTTGTTATTCTGTTCCTTCTCCCCCTCTTCTTTAATCTGCTTCTCTTATTATTACTATATATCCTCTGTTCCAGAAACTACCCTTAGAAGTAACAACTGATTTTGGAAACAAACAAAGGAATGTTAATTTTGTTGATTTCATTTCCACTCTATTTCCAATGGAGATAACTGCTGGTAAAAATAAAATACAGACACTGTTGATGTTGTATTAGAGTGGATAATCAGAGAAGGTGCTATCCAGTTCTCTTGGTGATTAAGAGATCTGGATAGTAATTAATGAAAAAAGCTATTAAAGTAAGATAAAACTTGCTCTAAAGATGGCAGTCATTTTCTTCTTTTATGTGAAATATCATTCTCAGCCATCTCCTTCCATTACTTTAATACCCTCTACATACCCCCTTCCCAAGGAGAAAGGGCATTTACATCAGAGGATCCAGGAGAAAATCAGATTGTTTCTAATCTGAAAGGAATTTGTGTACATCTCTTGTTGTGAGGAAACTGTCCAAGATTTTGATCTCATGGGGCTATGCACATAGATTAAAGGGTTGTTTCCCCAGATGGCAACAAGCACTGCATAAATCATTTCACTAACTCTCTAGCTTCTTGACTCCACACCCATATGCTAACCCACACTCAGTTTTTCTTCTCTCTTTTTGTCCCTTCTTGTTTTGACTTTCTACCTTTTTTCCTTATCTCTCTGTCTTTTCCTCTCTCCTCCATCTCCATCCTCTTGAGACCCAGGGGAGAAGAACAAGAGATATGCACGATGTTGAAAATGGGCTTTTAACTCATAAGGATTTAATGATTTATTTCAAGCAGGGAAGGAACATGATCAAACCTGCATTTCAGAAGATCACTATGCCTGCAGTAAAGCCAGGAGATTTAGCAGAACTTACTGTCAAATGTGAGCAGTTTAATTCAGAAGTAGAGTTGGCTTGGTATGTAATTAATAGGCATGGAGAGGATTAATGGTTTCTAAGTTGCAGGCTTGGACAACAGAGTAGGTAGTGATGTCACCTCCTGTGATGGGGAACAGTAGAGGAAGAAAAGGTGTGCAAGGAAAGATGAATATTAGACTTAAGAAAAAGAAACTGCTGATTGAAAGGCTTAAAATTTGGGGAACCCATCTTAAATATCAGTTTTCTCCACAGTAAAGTTATGGAGGCATATTGGATGAAATTATTTACACAATGCAAACCCTGTAAGCTGTTAGCAAATAATAAAATAACAATTACTGAGTGTTTTCAGTGTGCCAGGCACTGTTCTAAGCACTCTTATTAATATAAGTTAAATCATTTAATCTACTTAACAACCCTATGAGGTAGGTACTATTTTCATTCCCCTTTTACAGTCAAGTAAACTGAGGCACATCTAGGTTAAATACTTTGCAAGGACACATAGTTACTAAATGGACAACAGCAAGCTCATAAACCAGGCATTCTAGCTCCGGAGTCTGTGGTGTTTGCCATTATGTTATTCTAGCTCACAAAGAAATTCATTCCTTTTGCAATTTTTTGTATGCACTTTTTTTCTGTTTCATCCAGAAGTGACAGGTTTAGGGGGGGAATCAGTTAAACTGAAGATTTGGAGTTTTGGACATTCTGGTTAATTGAGGTTTAGCCACAGTCAGTTCTAGAAGGGCAGTGCCAAATTGCAGGGAGCCATGGAGCTATGAATCCACTCTGGAGTCCCTTGTAAACTTGCAAAATACATCTAATCACAAAAAAATGCAAGGATTGGCAGAATTTCAAATCCCTGCCCTGCTGAGTTTAAAACCCTGACTGTTGTCAGGTGTGAGCTGCTATTTGTCATAGATTTTTTGGCTATAGACAGAGGCCTTGACGTTGCAGCCCTGGGCCAGGCCGACCTTCATTGAAGAAAAGCAGCGTTAGACATTTTCCCACTATTAACCCCGCCAACCCTTGCTTGTATCAGAGCCAGGTCAACCTTGTACACATGGCTTTTTGAAAGTTGATTTTGAACTTCTAATTAACCATTCTCTTGAAATGTTGAGACTCTGATTATTGTTTGGTGGAGCCCTAATACTAGAATATACCAGCATTAAAAGGAAAACCTGCCATCTGCTTAGAGACTTAACTTGTCTGGAATTTTTTTTAAATTCCAACTACATCTGTAATTATGAGTTTTCTTTCACTCATGTTTCTACTAAGGCAGAACTAATCAAACCAAGAGTCTAAATAAAACTATGCATCTTTCTAGGACTGAAAACTCTTTAAGGACAGAAATGCTTTCTGATTATACTCAGCTGTTAGCACCCAGATGCACTTCACACATGTAATACCATTACGGTGTGCTCGAAAGTCAAGTTTGGGGAAGATCATTTGTTAGGTATTTATATATAGATTATACACACACATGCACAAACATAGATTATATATATGTATATGTATATATAAAGTATATATGTATATATAATCTCTAGTCCTCACACAATTCTGCAATGCATAATTAGTTTCCTCATCTTGTTCATGAATAAATTGAGGCTTAACAAGTTTAGATCACTCGTTGGAAGTCTGTCAACTAATGGCGCTACAACCAACATTTGAACCCTGGTCTGGCTATGCTTTCAAGGCCCACTTTCCTTCTGTTAAAGCATATGACCTTCCTGTTCCCACTTCACTTCACAGATAAGAACAGAGTTCCACCAGACTTCCTGTTCCCAAGTATCCCAGGATAGACACTAGAATAGACCTCTCCTAAATAGCTTCTGCATACGTTAAAAGACTATTTTAATCCATTAGTGGGCTCCCTAGAACATAAGGGAATATGAGGGAAAAAGAAAACATAAGCTGAAATTTAATAGGGAGCGAGCAGTAATCAATAAGTAACACAAAATGGGGGAGTATCCCTGGGGCAAATGATGACATCAGTGCTATAACTGCACACAAAGGCCTAAAGTCTGCATCAAAGTTAGGGATATGAATTTGACAGATACTAAAGAGGTTTTGTCTTCCTCCTCAATTCTGGAGGAAGCAAATACAATTCCTTTCTGGAGGAAGTATCCCTAATTTAGAGCCTCAGTATATGCAGAGATCAAATTCAACAAAATATGAGCTCAAGTAAATAAATACATACATATTTAAATAAATGAATAAAATAAAATGCATGAGGACACAAGCCACTAGGGAAAGTCAGCAGAAAAGAGAAACAGAGAATAATAAACCTTATTTGTGGGGTTAAAATGGTGGAGGGGCATAATTTCAAGTAATGATAATAGATTTAAAATATTCATTTACTCTCACTCCTCCATAAAACTCCACTAAAAATTAAGAGGATCTTTTTTTGTTGTTTTGTTTTGCTTTGTTTTGTTTTTAAGACATACACTCATAGGGATGAAGAATGCAAAAGGAAAAAATAGGAACCTGGAGAGCAGATGACCATCTGTTACTGTCTTAGCAGACTGGAAAAAAATGAATTATAAACCAGTACTAGCAGGCATATCTCTGCCAGAGAAGGATACATCAGACACATATAGAATTGTTGACCCACACACCTAAGACTTTGTATTTTATTTCATTTATTTTAATTTGTCATTTTTTCTAATTCATTATCCCTTTCCTTTCTTCACTTCTATGTCCAGCTTAAAAACAATAACACTTAAATCCATTTGCCCTTCTACCTTTAACCTGCCTTAAAAATCTTGCCCTTTTACTTTACCAATCTAATGAAATCTCAACCCTGAATATAGTCTACAAGGAACTTTCTCTAACACTGGACGTAAATAAACAGGTCCGCTTGAGATTGTCATGAATCACAGCAATTTGATTTCCTGTAAATTTATGAACACCGAACTCAAGTGGGCCCGTTATAATCCTGCTGTGTTTCTCAGGTCAATTTTCACTGCCTCTCTCAAACTACTTTTTCAAATTTCACTCTCCTCAAACCTCCATCTGCCTCACCTTTGCTGGCAATCTCAGCAATAAACTTTTCTTAGAGTAAATTGCAGCTACCAAACTGCTTTCTTTGAATTGTTCATTCTCATCAACAATTAAACAACCTAAAATCTCTCATCTTAAAAAACAAACTCCAACAACCTCACTCCTTCCCCAGTTTACCATCCTATTTCTCTCAAACCCTCCAGGAACAAATTCTTGAAAAAGGTTTCTATCTAGTTATCTCCATTTTCGAAGCTAGAAATCCCTATTGGAACCACTCTATTCTGGTTGCAATCTCACTGTGGTCACCAGTGGCATTTCTACTGCCAGATTTAAATAGTAATTTTATTAAACTTTATTTTGAAATAATTTTAAGTTTAGAGAAAACTTGCAAATATAATACACTATAGAATTCTCATATAACCTTCCCCTGGCTTCCCTTAAGTTGACATCTTGCAAAACCATAGCACAATTACAGGAACTAAGAAATTAAGTCATACAGTACTGTTAACTATAGACTTTCATTGGATTCTACCAGTTTTTTCACTAATTTCCTTATTCTGTTCCAGAATTCAGTCTATAATCAACACATTGCATTTAGTTGTCATGTCTCAGTCTCCTCTCAACTACAACAGTTCTTCAGTCTTTCTGTGCCTTTTATGACCTTGACACTTTTGAAGAGTACTGGTCAGTTATTTTGAAAAATGTCTCTCAGCTTGGGTTTCTCTAATGTTTCCTCATAATTAGATTGAGGATATGCATTTTTGGCAGGATTACCACAGCAGTGATTCAGTATCGTTCTTAGTGCATCAGATCTGCAGCACATGATGTCAATATGTTTTATTATTGGTAAGGTTATCCTGGATCACTTGATTAAGGCGATCTTCAGTATAAAGTTAGAATATTTCCCTTTGGAATTAATAAGTATGTTGGGAAGATACTTTGAGATTATGCAAATATACTGTTTCTCCTCAAACTTTTGCCCATTAATTTTAGCAGCCATCAGTAGATCTTGCCTGCAAAAATTATTACTCTGGTGTTCCAATGCCAATTTTCTATTTTCTTTACTCTGTCTACATTTCTTACTTGGAAGTCATCTGTAATGAGGAACTGTCCTTTCTCTTCCATTTACTAACTTATTCATTATAATATTTATATCACTATGGACTCATGTATATTTATTCTATGGGTTATAATCCAATACTATCATTATTTATTTTGTTGTTGAAATTGTTCAAGCTCTGATTATTCAGAGCTCTTTCAGGATGGCTCCTATGTCCTTTTGACTTGGCTTCAGACAAATACAGTCTAACATTCCAATCTCCCAAAGTCTTTGAATCCCTTCCTTTTCATTAAACCAAGGTAGGTCTGACGTTTCTAAATCACTTCCAGTGGGCCACCTTTTGGTCCATGTTTTAGCTAACCAAACAAATGAAGTTAGAACCCTTCTTAACTCTTCTAGCTGCAGCATTAAATGCAGCATCTCTGCTTAGTGGGCCCATCATCCTCTACCTAAATGCTTTTCACCCTACATATTCTTTTCTTAAGTATATAATATGGATAAGTTATTTCAACCCTCTTTACTTCAGTTTTCTCAACTGTAAAATAAGGAAAACGAGATTATCTTACAAGGTGGTTTTGAAATTATATGCAATTACATATAGAGCACATTTTCATAGGAAATTAATAAATATTTCTTATTTTACTTATCGTTGTTTTCATCCCAGACAATAGCTTCATAGTCACCTCTACGTGAATAACTCCAAAATTTCTATCTTCAGCTCAGACCACAGACCTGAGTTCCAGATGCTTCCTAAACTTCTAGCTCAGCATCTTCCCCTAGATGTCGCAAAGGCACGTCTAGTCAACATGCCCAAAGCCAGTCATTATTTTTGCCCCAAACCTCAACCTCTTCCAGGTTTATTGGTCCAAGTAAATGGCACCACTATCCTTCCAGTTTTGCTGGAGAGGAATCTAGGAGTTATTCTTCTTGTTGTTCTTTCCATTTCTGTCTACATCCAATCCATTACCCCATCCTGTTTGTTGTACTCCTTAAACATTTCATTTATCCAACCAATTATTTCTGTTCCCATGGCCACTGTCCCAAATCAGGCTTCCATCATCTTTCTACTGTACCATTTCTATATCCTACAAAGTGGTCTCCCACATCCAATTTTGGTTTCTCCATTTTTGTTTCTCTAACGTGCTGCCAGAGTGATCTTTTACAAAATAAGGCATATTTGTCTCTCTACCTCCTTGCTTTGAACCAGAGGTCAGCAAATTTTTTTCTGTACAATGCTAGACAGTCATTATATGAGGCTTTGTGTTTCAACTGCCTAACTCTTTCATTGTAGCAAGGAAGTGGCCATAGCCAGTGTGTAATGAACATGGCTGTTTTCAATAAAACTTTATTTACAAAAAAAGGGTGTGGGTCTGTGTCTTTATTCCCGTCTTGCTAGTGGGAAGCAGCCGCATAGCACAGGGAGATCAGCTAGGTGGTTTGTGACCACCTAGAGGGGTGGGATAGGGAGGGTGGGAGGGAGGCAGACACGAGAGGGAAGAGATATGGGAACATATGTATATGTATAACTGATTCACTTTGTTATAAAGCAGAAACTAACACACCATTGTAAAGCAATTATACTCCAACGAAGATGTTAAAAAAAAAAAAAAGGGTGTGGGACCAATTTGGTTTCTGAAAAAGGAAAAATCTGAAACAAGTGGTATCTGTCTGGGATATTAAAATACCAGACATCAACCAAAACACCAATTGTAAAGGACACCTAAATTTCTGGCCTGGGAGATGGAGAAATATTCAACATTTCTGCCACCTGATGCACCAAACAGGTATGCTGTAGCCACAACTTGTGACATGCATGAAGCCACCAAGCTGTCAGAAGGTGGGGCTGGGAGGAACATGGGAAATCAGAGGTTAGTAATGGATAAAATGTGTTCAAGAAATAGAGAGGGAGCAGAATTTAGTGCTCAATTGTTTCCCAAGAAAGCTGATAATGAACATGTAACTTTGCACAAAATGTTTATCAGTATTGATCTTTCGTCATGGGGATATAGTGATATCATGAGTGACATGAACACTGAAGACACAATGATGTTGAATCAGTAGTAGTATCTACTTTAAAATATAGTCATTATTAAAAACAAAACAAAAATAAAAACTAAGGCCACAGGGGACAATTTAACAAGTGCAGTTGCAGAAGGTGCATTTAGGTATTACTTATGAAGCATGGATTTTTATTTAGATAAAATGACTATGCATTTAGTTTTTATTTTAATTTTTTAATGAGTTTTCAATTTCAAGCGTTTTTGTTTTTGTTTTTTCCCAGCTCCAAAGTGAGGTAATAGTTGTTATTTGTTGACTCCGCTAGAAGAATATCTTGGTTAAAGATGCAGTGTCCTTAGGATGCTACAAACAGAAAAATCAGTTAATTCAAATAATGGTTTGATATTTTTCATTCAATTCATGGAATTAAAGGTTTTGGAAATAAATCTGCCAAAAATAAAACTTAGGGCATTACTATGAATGCTGTTATAAATTACAGTGAAAATCTAACACTGACAATACAATCTTTTGATTTCATATTAATATGAAAATTTAAATTTTGCTGGCGCATAGCTTAATCTTAAAGAACAGAAATGCATTTGGCATTGATTACATAGTACCAAATTCCTTAACTTTTTATAAATAATAAAATATAAGTTTAATAAAAATGTATTTTTAAATCCCTAAAAACAAAACAAAATAAGCTTGATATTCTATCAATGAAAGTTTATGGTGTTGTTCTCAAAATTTTAAATAATTTTTTATAAACACAGGGTAAAATACAATTAAATGAAATACAAAGTTCTTAAAATACAACTGATATTGATGACAAAGAAACACGTTCAGCATGGCAGTACAAAATTTCTCTCTTTGCTGCCCATTATCAACCATACTTTAGAAATGTTTGAAATGACTATTCTGCAATAATATTGAACTATTTTGTAAGTGAGTTTTCTGAACTTTGATTACATTTCTCTAATCAGAATTCACTAATCAAAATATTCAATAAATGGACCTCTGAACTCACATATGAAGGAATAACTACTATAGGAATCGCCTGTTGATCAGAGATAAAAGTAAACTAGGAAAAACACACATATGAAACTTTTTAACCTTTATTTTATTGATATATAGTTGATTTACAATGTTGTGTTAATTTCTGCCCTACAGCAAAGTGATTCAGTTATACACATATAGACATTATTTTTCATATTCCTTTCTATTGTGGTTTATCACAGGCTATTGAATATAGTTCCCTGCACTGTACAGTAGGACCCTGTAGTTTATCCATTCTATATATAATAGTTTGCATCTGCTAATCCCAAACTCCCAATCCATTACTCCCCCCACCACCCTTGGCAACCATAAGTCTCTTCTCTATATCTGTGAGTCTGTTTCTGTTTCATAGATAAGTTCATTTGTGTCATATTTTAGATTCCACATATAAGTGATATTATATGGGATTTGTCTTTCTCTTTCTGACTTAACTTCAGTTAGTATAATAATCTCTAGGTCCATTCATGTTGCTGGAAATGGCATTATTTCATTCTTTTTTATGGTTGATTAGTATTCCATTATATATATGTACCACATCTTCTTTATCCATTCATCTGTTGATGGACATTTAGGTTGTTTTCATGTCTTGGCTATTGTGAATAGTGCTGCTGTGAACATAGAGGTGCATTTTTCTTTTTTAATTATAGCTTTGTTGGGATGTATGCCCAGGAGTGGGATTGCTGGATCATATGGCAACTCTAGTTTTTTGAGGAACCTTCATACTGTTTTCCATAGTGGCTGCACCAGTTTACATTCCCACCAACAACGGAGGAGTGTGGAACTCTGTTTTTGGACACCGGACAGCAGGCATTGAAGGCCTGTGATCCTAGCAGGAAACAAACAAGGAAAGAGAAACAAAATGATTCTTACAATTGCTGGAGCTTACTGATAAGAGGCAAGTTCCAGGCTGCAGCATAGGGAGAGAGAATTCAAAGAGTGTAGTGGTTTTTCTGAGTAGACAATGAAGTGATCAGAGTTTGGGGGGATTGAAGTGACTAGAATTTGTGAGGCAGAATACTTGCGATAAAGTTGCTGCACAAAGAAAGAGCTCTGGGTATCTGTACAAGAGTTTCCTTAAACCACTGTCTTACTTACCTTTCCATACACGAGGTGAAACTCCACAAGGCTGGGGAACTAACCAGTGGAAAACAGTAGGTTAAACAATTCAAAGAGTTCAAACAGACCTGGGAATAGTTTGCATTCCCACTAGCCAGAGTGGAAAGACCTTGTAATAGACAAGGCATCATGTAGAGATATCAAAATGGTTTCATCTTAGTTATAGGGCTAAATTAGCTTTATACTAAAGCCTGCTCTGGAGTTAGTCTAACAAAGAATACAAGCATCCTCATAAAGTTCATACTGGGCTTCCCTGGTGGCGCAGTGGTTAAGAATCTGCCTGCCAATGCAGGGGACACGGGTTTGAGCCCTGGTCCGGGAAGATCCCACATGCCGCGGAACAACTAAGCCCGTGCACCACAACTACTGAGCCTGCACTCTAGAGCCTGCGAGCCACAACTACTGAAGCTCTTGTGCCTAGAGCCCATGCTCCACAACAAGAGAAGCCACCACAGTGAGAAGCCCGCGCACCACAACGAAGAGTAGCCCCTGCTCGTCGCAACTAGAGAAAGCCTGCGCGCAGCAACGAAGACCCAACACAGCCAAAAAATAAATGAATTTTTTTAAAAAAGTTCATACTGATTGCAAGCAATTTAACTGCATGCCCAAAGTCCAATGCTTTAAAAGAACACAGCAAAAATTCAACAACCAAAAATGTTCAAATTAACAATGTCAAGCATCCAAATGAAAATTACTAGTCATACAAGGAAGTAGGAAACTATGACCTAGAACCAAAAGACAAGTCAGTTAACAGAAACTGACTCAGTAATGCAAGGTATGATGAAATTAACAGACGAGAATGTTACTTCCAATGTAAACAGGAAAGTGCAAACAATGCAGAAAAAAATGAAAAACAGAACATGTAAATGGAAGTTTTAGAGATAGAAATAAAATATTTGATATTTAAAAATTTTGCAGCCTAAAAGGATTAATGGCAGATTATAAACTACAGAAGACAAAAGAAAAAAAAAAACAAAAACAGTGAAGTTGAAGAACAGAAACTATCCAAAGTGAAGAATCGAGAGAAAAATACTTTAAAAAAGTATATCAGTTATACATTGGACAACATCAGTCAGTTCAACATACCTATAAGTGGAGTCTCACAAAAGGGGGGAATATTTGAAGAAATAATGGGAAAATGTTTCATAAATTTGCTGAAAACTACAGATCCACAGATCCAAGAAATTCAGTAATTCACCAGCAGAATAAATATGAATAAACTCACACTGAGGAACATCAAAGAAACCAGACAAAAGAAAAAGCATATTACATTCAAAGAAACAAAGATAGAGATTATAAGATTAAAAAATGATAAGAAAGTTTTTGTTTTGGCCGCACAGCGCAGGATCTTAGTTCCGTGACCAGGGATCGAACCTGTGCCCCCTGCAGTGGAAGTGTGGAGTCCTAACCACGGGACCACCAGGGAATTCCAATAAAGAAATCTTTTGAATCTCAAAAGTATTATGTTAAGTGAAAGATATTAAAGACTACATAGTATATGGTTCCATTTGTATGAAATTCTAGAAAAGGCAAAAGTTGTACTGTGGCAGAATTTTAGTGGTTGTCAGGGGCTAAGAAGGAGGGTAAGAAATTAACTCCAAAGGGCCAAAAGTAACTTTTCGGGTTGAAGAAAGTACTACATATTTTGATTGTTGTAGTGGTTATCATAACCTGCCCTTAAAGTTGGTAAATTTTATTGACTGTATACACTATACCTCAATGAAGCTGATTTTAAAAGTCATGAAATGAAGCAAAAATATAACCTTTGCAACTTTTAAAGGATTGCAATTACAGGAAATAGTATTTGCAAAAGGAAAACATTTTAATTGATCCCTACAAAAGCAAAGGAATAAATGAACAAACTGAAGGATAATAACTCAAACCATGTACAAGATTTGATTTTGAAAATCTGTAACTAGGCTTTCAAAGATATATATTTGTTGATAGAATCATTGATAAAACTATTCTTAGGGGCTTCCCTGGTGGTGCAGTCGTTGAGAGTCCGCCTGCCGATGCAGGGTACACGGGTTCGTGCCCCGGTCCGGGAAGATCCCACATGCCGCGGAGCGGCTGGGCCCGTGAGCCATGGCCGCTGAGCCTGCGCATCCGGAGCCTGTGCTCCGCAACGGGAGAGACCACAGCAGTGAGAGGCCGGCGTACCGCAAAAAAAACAAAAAAAACACAACTATTCTTAGCTGGATAAATTTATATTCTGTTCTGGAATGTAATGAAATTTAAGAAGTCATATGATTTTGCAGTATCTAAATTGTTAAATAAAATTTGAAGTTATAAACGGAGAAAACTTTTTTGATAAGTTCGGCTTACATAAAATATTTGCCAAAGGTACTCTGAAAGGAGGAACAAGACAGTAATCATGAATATATTTGGTATGAAATACTCATTTCAATATTTTGAAAATTGGAGGTGAAAATATTTCACATTTAGCGGATATTGCTCTGAGCTTACCAGATAGCACTGCACTTGTAGAGACAGTATTTGTCAATCAAAAATATTATAGCCTCTCAAGAAGAGTAAATTAAAGATGCCACAATTTAAAATTTATTAACTCTAAAATTCTGCTTTGAAGAAGATTTCAGGCAATTTTATGAAACAGTCTAAAATATTCAGACCACGTTGAAACAAAAAATACCAGTGATACTCTGTCAGTGAGATATATGACCACAAAACTGATTAATATGTGAACGTTTACCAAAAATCATAATACTGTTTGTCACTTTCTAATGTTTAGATAATATTTTGAAAGTTGGTTACTATGCTTTGGCAAACATGAATTGTGCTATTTCTATATTTTAGAATGAATAACTAATAATTAGTTGTGACATTTTTTGAATAGTACTATTTTATAGGCCCACTGATATAATTTGTCGACTAATAAGTAAATAGTTCTATAACATATAATTTTTATTTTTAGCCCCATTTTAGCCTCAAAATTGCCCCAACATGAATGAAAAATTACCTGATCACTCTATTTATACACCAGTTTCCAATATATCTTTATTTTTGCATATATACAGTGCTTAGGATCCCAAGAAAGTTCTCCATTTAGCTAAGAAATACATCCTTTTTAAAAATATATATATTTATTTATTTATTTATTTAGTTTTGGCTGCGTTGGGTCTTCATTGCTGCACGCGGGTTTTCTCTAGTTGCAGCGAGCAGGGGCTTCTCTTTGTTGCAGTGCGTGGGCTTCTCATTGCGGTGGCTTCTCTTGTTGCGGAGCACGGGCTCTAGGTGCGTGGGCGTCAGTAGTTGTGGCTCGCGGGCTCAGTAGTTGTGGCACACGGGCTTAGTTGCTCCGCGGCATGTGGGATCTTCCCGGACCAGGGCTCGAACCCGTGTCCCCTGCATTGGCAGGCGGATTCTTAACGACTGCGCCACCAGGGAAGCTCCAGAAATATCTTAATGAACCTGAAAGACAGAGACCACATTGTGGAACTCCTGGGCTGCCAGTGGGAGCATTTACTCTTCTCTGAGGATTTAGTATTCTGAAATGGGAGCAAAGTTACCAGACTTGTGTTTTAGAAGGACTCTCATAGCAATGTGGGTGATAGATTGCATGAGAATAGACAGGAAGAATGCAGAAAAGAATTTCTCTTTAAAAAGAGCTAACAAGCTCTGAGCTCTGGAGAATTCATGAATCTAGGCCCCTTGTACGTACGTCCCACAGGTGTTAATAATCTCTAAGGTTGAAGGGATAGGAAGAGGTTTTGGTCAGTGCCAGCTTCTTTTCCTATGGGAACATGGTACGTAATGACAAAAGAGGACATCATTCAAGCGGCAAGAACAAATTTGAGAAGCGACTCCAAGGCTCCCAATGATGATGGAAGGGGGAGGTTGTGGGGTCAGGAGGTTTTCAGAGTCTCAAAGGGCTTTGGTTGGGAAAACGTTTGGTGGATAGGTTATTTCTAACACAGACCTTCATGTGTCAACAAGTACCTCTTTTTCCAAATTGATCATTATCAAGAAAAACCTTGTTTATGCTGAAGTCTGATTACACAGTACCTGCAACATGTCCTCTCATGGCTCCTATCTGACCCAGCGACACTCCATCTGTGTCCCCCACTTCTAACTCTTGACTGTCTGCATTCCGTTATCTAGTTTTTACTTATTTTAGATTCATTCTTTGCTTTACCTCTACAAGACAAAACACAAATGCAGAACAACGAAAGCCAAATAATTCCCCCCCTCCAAAAGTGCTGAGAAGTGGGAAGATTTATGCAATGGGAAAAATGAATAAAGATAGAGGATATGATCCAAGAGGGAGTGTGTGTGTCCAGTTTTAATGGAAAACACCTCTCTTCTGCCAGTTTTATTGCCTTAGGAGAGCAACACAGTGGTGGCTGGTTACTAGTATTCTACTTTATGAATAGCAGCTCCTGAAAACTCTGGCAGTAAACCTTACTTCATTTGTCTAACTTGCTAATGGGGCTATTATTCTCATGCCAACAGATAGGATTTTTCTTGCACATATGTTTCCGTAGGGGAAAAAAAAATACCCATCACATGAAAATATAAAACCCATAAATTGTAGGGTTTGAATTGGCTGCATATTGCACAGTCTTGCTATACCTACTTCCATTTTAATTATTCTTCTTTACAAATAGAGATAGTGGCCTATAAATGCATTATTAATGTAGAGTATTTCCCTTGTTTTTATAGGCTTTGCTAAAAGCCATGTTGAATTTAAAGTTTTGGGTTATTTCTGAGTGAAGAACCTCATACATTTGGATAAAAGCCAACTTCTAACATTTAATCTTAACTTAGGATATTTTATACACATTAAATTTTATGGAAAATGTCTCAGCTATTTAAAATCCGTCTCACTACTCACATGCATAAAGGCTAAACTTTGAAGAATCATTGTCAGTCATTCTGCTGAATGATTCTTATTAATGATTGTCCTTCTGTCCTGATTGTGTTTAAGGAGTAAAGATGTTTCTTGAGGAAGAAGTACAATTCTTGAAAATTGAAGCTCTTGGTTATTCTAGATGTGCCATATTATGTAAAAGTAAGTTGTCCGCTGACCTCTTCAAGGGTTCATAGGCTCACAGAGAACTAAGATTTTCTGCCATAACAAATTTATTCTAATATCCAAGAGTGATATATGACATCAGAAGAATCACAATCATTGAGAATTAGAGCAGGAAGAGACTGTTCCTTATCATCAATCCCACCACTATCATTTTATAAATGTGGACACTGTGCTCCAGAGTGATCCAAATGATTTCTCTGGGACTAGTATGGGGTCCCAATTTATAAATCTCGACTCTCAGGGCTCCCTTTAGAGCCCGAAATACTCAGAGAAAAATTTTGCACGGGTAGCTTGGTCAAAAGATATTCTGGTGACTCTGGGCAACTCTTGGCTGTAATTGCGTGAAACGGGCCTCTGATTCTCTTCTCAGTTAGGTACCTGGTTTAAAGAAAGTGATCCATGTGGACTACAGGACCTCTAGCGATACAAGTCTGTTCCACAGGTTCAAAGAGCACTGTGCCTAATGCTGCCTTCAGCTAGGTGGTGACAAACACATCACTTTAAAAAGGGATACTCTCCAATGAGCACTTGTCTCCAGTTTCATGATAGCTTCATCAGTGAAGCAACGAGGTACTTGCAATAGACTATGAGAAATGAAGGTAATGAGAAGTGAAGAGTAGAAAGAACTAGTCTCAACATGGTTGTCTCACTAGGTGCAATAAACCCATGCCACAAAGTCAGTAACAGGTAGATCAACTGAATCACATATCTAAGGAGCAAGGGTAATTGTTGTTACCAAAGACGATTTCTTTGGTAAAGGGAAGAATAGATATATAGATATACATATAGATATAGATATAGATATATATAATTGTTTTGCCATGTGCATAATTCTTTTAAGTTGAGATTTTCCTATATTGAGTCTATTTTTGTATTTTTAGGGGTAGTGGGGGGGGGTGGTAGAGAAGGACTAAATAAAGGAGGACAGCCGATTACAGAGGAAGAAACATTTTGGGAGTCAAGCAGTCCTGGGTGAGGATTTCAGCTTCTCTGCTTTTTAGCCATGTGACCTTAGAGAAAAATTACCTAACACTGCCTACACAGTTGTCATGAGGAGTAAATAAAATTACAAATGTGAAAATACCTAGCACAGTCCTTGGCACATATTGGGAGCTCAGCAACAAAAGTTTCTCTTTCCTGTAACTTGTAACATAAGTTAACCCACAAAAACCACCTGTTGTTTATTTGTCAGAGGCCTGATATTAGTCGCTCTAGAGAAAAAGGAAATGATGACTTCTAGAATCACCTGCTTTGTGAATATCACGTGCTAAAATAACGATTAATAATAATACTTTGTGAAATTCATTACATCTGAATGCACTGACAGATGGAATATGACATTTCCAACTTGGGTAAGATGATAATGACATTGTGATATAGAGAAATTAGGGTCTTGGAATGGAACTGTCAATTCAGAGTTATCTTTCAAAGTTGAGAGAGGTAGGAGGCTATTAAAGAATAAGACAAGATGCATTTCCATTGCTCACCTCCTAAACCTCTCTTTAGTCCATCTCTTCATTTCTATTCTGTCACTTACTTTTAGTTCAGACATCATCATTTCCTGCCTGGATTTTTGCCAGGAGGTGAAATTGGTTTTCCTGCCACCATTCTCACCACCTGCTAATCCATCATCCATAATCTCTCCAGAAGGATCTTTGAAAAATTTAAACCTGATTCTCTGCCTCTTCTGTTTAAAATGGCCCCTCATCACCCACAGGTTGAAGGCCAAGATCACTGGCATGTTATTCAAGATTGTGTGCTAATTAGCCCATGCCTACACCATAGCAGTCTCTTGCATTACATTCCATACTGCCTACATTCCACTTGTGCCTAGCAGTGGACTTTGTACCCCAGTGAACAACAGAGACTTGAGTATCTGCACATTTGTGTGCATTATTTCCTCTTCTAGGAATACCCCATCACCACCATCTTCCTCTGTTTCAGCTTGACTAACTTCTGATGGTCTTTCAAATACTTGGTCAGGTGTTATTTTTTTCTGGCAAGTGTTCTCTTGCCTTCTTGGCATCAAAAGTATATGTTCTTCTTATTTCCTCTTAGGATCACATGGGCCTTTTCCATACAGAATTGTCAGTTTGTTAACTAAAAGGGCTTTCTCAACTAGACCATGAATTTCTTGGTGTCAGGGAAGCATCTGTGTGTCCTCAACATCTGGCACAGCCTTAGCTTTCAAAAAATGTTACTTTGTGGGTTCATTCAGTTAGAACTGGTATCATTTGGTCCAAATTAAAAGCTTTATGATTCTGACTTTGGTCAGACTAGGTGAGCACAGCAAGTAAAGTAGTAGCAGTAGTAGACAACTATGCCAGAAGGTTCTGTCGACATGGGGAGTGGATGGGAGACTGGGTCTCCTCCCCTAACATGACATGACATCCATTCCTTTGTGAAACAGTGAGATAAGGAGAGGCCAATCACAAAATGTTAGTTATAGCTGGAAGGAATTTGAGGCCATCCCACTGTTTTTGAGAAGCAGAAATAAAGTGCCAAAGAGCCCTGCCAGCATAGGACGGTTAGTGACAGAGCTGGGTCTAGAACTGAGTTATCTTACTCCCCAATCCAGTATTCACCCATTTGTCTTTTCTACTCTAGCATAACTTTATTTTATTTTAATTTTGGGGGGGGTGTGGGTGGAAGTAAGCTACTCTGCATGCCAGCTTCCCTCTTAACTGGTCAGGCTGCCAAGATACCGCTTACCTGGTGAGTCATGTCAGCACCTAGGGAGACTCTCCTGCTTTGATATGGGGCTCTTCAACACTTCACAAAAACATAGCTTAGGGGCTGCAAAAAGGCTGTTGACTCTGCTCTTTCTTATTTATCCCACTGGCATGTTCTCATGAAATTACCTCCTATTTTCCTCTCATTCTCCTTCCCTGCCTCAAAAAAAGAAACATCCGTATAATTGGATCCGTATAACTTATGGAAGGGCTCCAACATCAGCCAATGCATATATTAAAGTTTTAAATCAATTATTGTTCTAGTACACACCCTGGGGTTGAGAAAGAAAGAACATCCAGGACTAACAAACCTGATTGTTCTGGCAAAGTTGCCATTCGATTCATGCTGGCATTTCTGGGCTTTTCTTTTCCTTTAATATTCCAACCTCATTTAAAAAAAAAAAAGTTAATGGCTCAAGTAGCAATTTTTAACATTACTCTTTCATTCAGTCTCTCCATAAGACTTCTACCTCCCAGTCTCTTGAGGATTACCCAAAGGGCATGATGTCCAGAGTTTGCTTACCTAGTTGCAGAGACAGCTGTCAGTCTGATAGTGAGTTCATTAGACTGTGGATTATTCCTCACTTTATTAACTTCTGAGCAAGGGAGAGACTCAGGCTTGGGAATATGAGCACTTCACAACTTGACATTCCAGATTGAGAAAAACACTTAATCATAACAGTTAAGAAATTAAATTACAACGGTGTATAACATTGTGAATTTTAACCTAACAACTACTCTGAGTTGGACCTGTACAAGTTTCTGATTAACACTGTTGAACTAAAATTCCTATAACATATGATGCATGGGTCTTTGTGTTTTTTAGGCAAGTACTGGAAGTCAGTAAGGACGGTGAGTGTGCCGAGGGGCTGCGCTCTGGCTGGGGCGCAGTTGCAAGAGGAGACAGAGACGGTTTCTGCCCTGGCCTCCCTGACGGTGGATGTGGAACAGCCCTTTGCTCGAGAAGACAACAGGTATGAATCCAACATGGGGAAACCATCAGGGTCAGTAACATCCAGGCTCATCATTAGCGTTTGTGAGCCTCTCTCTAGGCTCTACTTCTCCGGTCTCCTCCACTTCCACTTCTCTGAAGCCACAGATGCCACAGCACATGCTGTCGGCTGTCAGGAATTCATGTGTTTCATTCTTCATGAGAAACACAGAGGTGGAGCATGTTGTTACAGTTCACAGAGAAATAGAGTGATGAGATAGATGGTCCTCGTTGGATAATTTAGTACAGATCATTATGGAAAAAGCTTCTTGTGGGCTTAACTTCTTTCCTTAGTTATCTCTATTTTTCAAGATGTTCTTTTTCTTTCTCTCATCATTTCGAAGTTACTGATATAACAAAGGGGGAAAAGGAGAGCAGAAGCTGCAGGTATGGCTTGTCAGTTGGGTAGCCTTATATGACTGTCCGTGAGGTACAACTACTGGATAAAGATGAAAGTTACCTTCCAAGGAGATAGGAGTGTGTATAAAGGAATGTGTGGAACTGGGTCTGATTTTATTTTACTTTATGATAAGAAGGAGTTGATTTTAATTAGTCTTCATATGAATAGCTTTCAGGAAAAAAAAACATAAAGATAACCTAAGATTGAGTTTGCTTCTTCTTCATTTAAGAAATGTTTGTCAGTTTGTACATTTTGGTGTTCAACAGACAGTGCTACATTCAGGATTTCTTTTAAGTTTACTATGACCAAAACCACCCCAAATGTACAGACAGTAACACTGGTGCTCTCTGTGGATGACTTCAAAGTCACATTTCTTCAATTTAAAAATGAATAGGTGAGCTTTCACTAAAGCTCTGCCAGCTTGCACTTTTAAATTGCTTCTGAGAATGAAATCGAACTCCCTCTGTCAATAACATCACCATTAATTACACAGATCCTGCTACTAGTACATAGGTTGGCAGTTTTCCCAAGAATGCAAAAATTTGAACAGTTTTAGTTTTTCTTGCTTTTACTGGGTATTCAGAGTTTAATGGATTTAACATCTTGCTTTGGTCAAGAGCAGGAGATACAATGAATAAGAGATTTCATTTTTATGCAATTGTTTTTTCTTACTATAACCACTTAAAAAGATTACCAGTAGGAAAAAAAAAAGTTGTATAATATTGTATTAAAAGACATCTTCATATGGGCATCTGGAGCATAAGGGTAAACTTATTTTACATCTTTGATAATATGAACTAACCCCCAGCTGTTCCCAGCTAAGAACCAAACCAAGTTCATAATCCAAAGGTGTTGCAGTTATTCTCAAGGCCAAATACAGTTAGTTGTCTGTCATCTGAGGGCTGTAAAACTAAGGAAACTAACATCTGTTAGTGTTGGATATAAAAGGTGCGTAGCTATTCTTTAGAATTCATTTAGTATAGAGAAATGAAGCTAAATTCCAGCCTGAGTGAAATGAATTGTAAGTAATTTTTCCCATTAAATTGCAGGGCTTAGAATAATAACGAATAATAAGTCCTGTTGTGAGCCCCACATAACATTAAAATCTCAGCACTTTGGCAGGAATTGGCTCTATAAGCATGCTTGTTTATCCTCAGGTACATAGTGTGCTTGACTCCTGATAATCTATAGGGACTTGACCCTGGCTTCAGTTCACAGTGATTTTTAAGCTTCATCTGATGGCAGAGAAAGAATGGGAATGGAAATGTTTTGATGTACAGGGAAACAGAGTTGAAGCTTGTGGCCTGGATTCATGTTTCTTTATCAGTTTTAGACAGATTGTATCTATTGTGATGATTGATTTTTCTTATGGGAAAGAAAACGGTTTTGCTTGAAATATTTCTGTGGCTTTGAACTCACTTTTTCAGGGGAGGAAAAGAAAAATTCTTCTAGAACTGGCTTTTGCATTTCTATTGAACCATGCATGAATTGCATCACAGAGAGTCAGACAGGGAGAACCCTTAAAAGCCACAGAGCATTTATTCTTTTCAGGGGAATGCTATCAGAATTGTCCCCCTACTCAGTATAGGAAAGATGACTTTCACAATGAGGTAAAGAGGTAGAAATGTTCTTAGGCCTTTGTTATGAATGCAATGTTATAAGTACACAGGAAATTGAAAAATTAGAAAAATCAGAGAACTAAATGGATGGAAAAGGGTGAAGGCAAGATTCTTTTTATAGGAAATTCCTGCCAGTTATTTTGGAGAATATATTGGTGTTTGGAGTGAGATGACTCATTCTGTACTAAGATTTTGGGTAAAGCAGCTCTTTTCCTGGCCAACTCATATCTGACTCATTTACCACTAGTGAATAAGGGATAAAATGCTCCTGGCTAAGAACCATTGTAAGTATTTTTTGTTCATTTTTGGGGTGGGGGGGTGAGGGAGATGACAACACAGTGCAAACAGTCATTTCATTTTTATAACTCATTGATGGACCATGAAGAATAAATTATTAGAAAAAGGCTCGGGATTCATTTTGGGGATGATGATTGACTGAAGTAGTTTCAAAACATAATTTTCAGGTGGCAGAGGACTTGAGCAGGAACAAAATGACTGGTGAGTCAGTAATAAAAAGCAACAGAACAAAAATAAAGGACGAAAAACTAAGTGGGGTCAAGTTATATGTTCAAAAAAAGTTAAATAGATAGGACTAGTCACACATAGCATATTGTTTAGAAGACAGAACTGTGATCTTAGTTTCTTTCTTGATTGTCCGGAGACTGTACCCTTAAAAGATTATAGTTTGCATTGTTCAGATATCTATTTCAAATGCTTCTACTTTGAAAAGGTCAGTTCAATATTGAGGTTTATTCTTGGATACCAGTTCGGACTCTGCTGAAAATCAAGAAAAAGTTTTCTCTGGCAATCAAGACTTCAGAACGATCAACTCTTAAGTTACTGGGAGCTTATTTACACTCTAGAATTTCTGACTCTCTCATTTTTTAATCAAAACAAAAACTGAAAGTTAGGTTTTCAAATGTCAGTTTATTGATTATAGTGTGAGTCACATTAGATTTTCTTTACTACAAGAGGATCTGGTCGTTTCTGAATCATTTCATCTTCAACTTTTGTCAACTTTTCTCACAAATGAGATGGTTTCAGTCATTATATGACACAGAAGCATGAGAAAAATATATGATTCTGAATCTGGCTATTTTTTAAATTAATTTTTATTGGAGTATGGTTGCTTTACAATGTTGTTAGCCTCCCCTGCACAAAATGAATCAGCCATACACATGTAGATATCCCCTCCCTTTTGAACTGCCCTCCCATTTAGGTTACCACAGTGCATTAGGTACAGTTCCCTGTGCTGTACAGTATATTCCCATTGGCTATTTTGTTTTTTGAATAACTGTCTTATTCATGAATATTTTTTAAAAGTATAATAAGCTAGACAATCCCAAGTATCATCTGCCTTAGCTTTGAATGGTCTATCAGTAGTGCCAAGGACATTGATAACCCCACTTTCCTGTGTCTGGAGATTTATATAGAAATATAGAGCACTCTTAAATACACATTCGTGTCTAATAGAAATACAGCTTTGTTTTCCATGCTTTAGGATTGTCTCTCCAAGAATTCTGGAAGCTAAACGTTGCACTGATTATTCAGGTCTCTGATTTTTCTCTCTGATACCATTATTGTGAGCACCTGTTTATCTAAACAGGCAAACATTCCAATATAAATTTTATTCTTAATTTTCATCCAGTGTCAACAATACCTTAGTTGAAAAGTGGACTGAGATTTGGAAGCTCCTGGTAAAAGAAAGGAGCTCCTTTATCTTCTTTTCCTCTTCCTCTTGGGACCATCATTTTATCCCTGTGTTCAGTGCCTAACATGTGGTCTTGGGGCATGTGTGAACTCTTAGTATGTTAGGGATTAAATACAGTGCCCGATGTATTTCAGGGTTCCCTTCTGAATTGTTTACAAACAAGTGTTTAATTTGAAAAAAGAAACAGTGGACTAGAAGCATAAGTAAAATGAGATGCACGGTAACTTTAGCTTCCCATCATCCTCATCTTTCAGTCCCGTCTTCTTACCACTACAGAGGAAGAGTAGGTTGTGACTCTGGAATCAGCTTGCCGAGGTTCAGATCCCGTCTCCATCTTAATAATTGTTGATCAGTGGCAAGTTACTTATCTCTCTGGGCTTTACTTTCTTTGTCTTTAAAATGAAGGGAAAATTTCAGAGGGTTTTGAGGATGAAATGAGACAATACATCTTAAGAACTTAACACAACACTTGACACAGGGTAAGTACTCAATATTAAGCTTGGCTTTTGTTATTTTTTTCTATCTTTTTCCCACTTCCTCAATTTGCTCTATTCTTTCCCTCCCTTAATACACTGTTCGTCATCCAGGGATCTATAATATGAGAAATAGAGGGGCTGTGCCTGGGCATCTATATGTTTAACTGTTCATAGGTTAAATCAATAGTATAGTCATTAAAAATAAGAGATTGATAAATAATCGCTAAGCACTAAATTGATTCAGTTAACTAAGCTGTGGTTAGCTGACTTAAAGAACTTTCACAATGCCTAATACATTGTAAGTAATAAACAAATACTTATTGAATGAATGAGTCCAAGACAGACAACAAGACATTGTTAAAATGGTAACAGAACAATTTGTAATGATACCTGAAGTTTCTTTGTCTCCTTGTCTCTATGTACTATGTTTTCTGAGGGAATCAGTGTTTTTATCTTTCACAAGAGTTTTCAAAATGTGTATTTTACATTTTTTCTTCCATAGTACTAATTGACAGTGTCCATTTTCAGATATGTTGGCTAACCAGAATCCATAGTACTCATATCATAAAGATCGATTGACTGAGGAGACATGATAAAGGTGGGAAGGGAAAGCGAAGGTCTGAATGGAGAAAGGAATGGTCTTGGGTGAGGTGGAGGGGCTATGGGAGTGATGCTGACAGATTTCAGGATTATTCTGTGACTTGCAGAATGAGGAGGGAGAAAATCCAGTTCATTTATTCTTAAAACATTTTCTGATTATTTTTTATGTGCCAGACAAAGTGTTGGGAGTCAAGGTCACAAAGCTTCCGTGGAGTCTTCAAAATATCCACATACTTCGAGATTGTATTAGTTTTCTATTGCTATCTTAACCAAAAAATTACTTCGTGGCTCAAAATGACAAAAAGGTCAGAAGGGTGACAAGTCTCTGGGCTAAAATATAGAGGTTGGCAAGATCTTTTCCTTTCTGGAGGCTCCAGGGAAGAAACTGTTTCCTTGCCTTTCCCAGTTTCTAGAGGCTGCCTGCATTCCTTGGTTCATGACCCCCTTCGTCTGCCTTCAAAGCCAGCAACTTTACATCTCTCTGACCTTTCTTCAGTCATCACATCTCTCTCTGACTGAAAGAAAACAGCTGGGAAAACTGGCTTAAAACCAGGAAAGTTTCTCTGCTTGTAAGGACTCATATGATTAGACTGGACTCGCCAGGATCATTTCTCTATCTCAAGGTCCTTAACCTTAATCGTATCTACAAAGTCAGTTTGGCTACACAAGGTAACATTCACAACTTCCAGGGATTAGGACATGGACATCTTTGGGGGCTATCATTCTTCCTACCACAGGATCAGACATGAACGACCAACTATTGTAAATGATAGGTCATTTGATAGACCAAGCTCCAGAATAAAAGAAGACCTAACATAGGCCAAGAACTGGGGAACAAATCACTGAGCCAGGGTAGAAAAATGGAGGATTTCAACTAGTAAATAAGAACAAAGGCATCCAAGATACAAAAAATAATAGCTTGAGAAAACGATCTGTTTTTTAAAATTTTTATTTTATATTGGAGTATAGTTGATTAACAATATTGTGTTAGTTTTAGATGCACAGCAAAGTGATTCAGTTATACATATACATGTATCTATTGCTTTTCAAGCTCTTTTCCCATTTAGGTGATTACAGAATATTGAGTAGAGTTCCCTGTGCTATATAGTAGGTCCTTGTTGGTTATTTATTTTAAATATAGCGGTGTGTACATGTCATTCCCAAACTCCCAGTCTATCCCTCCCTCTGCCCCTGCTTCCCCCCAGTAACCATAAGTTCGTTCCCGAAGTATGTGAGTCTGTTTCTGTATTGTAAATTAGTCCATTTGTATCATTTTTTAGATTCCGCTGTAAGTGATATCATATGATATTTGTCTTTCTGTCTGACTTACTTCACTTACTATGATAATCTCCAGGTCCATCCATGTTGCTGCAAATGGCACTATTTCATTCTTTTTTATGGTTGAGTAACATTTCATTGTATATATGTACCACAGCTGCTTTATACATTCTTCTGTTGATGGACATTACGTTGCTGCCATGTCTTGGCTATTGTAAATAGTGCTGCAGTGAACATTGGGGTGCATGTGTCTTTTCCAAGTATGGTTTTCTCTAGATATATCCCCAGGAGTGGGATTGCTGGATCACATGGTAGCTCTGTTTTTAGTTTTTTAAGGAACCTCCATACTGTTGTTCTCCATAGTGGCTGCACCAATTTACATTTCCACCAGCAGTGTAGGAAAGTTCCCTTTTTCTCCACACCCTCTCCAGCATTTATTCCTTGTAGACTTTTTGATAATGGCCATTCTGACTGGTGTGAGGTGATATCTTATTGTAGTTTTGATTTGTATTTCTCTAATAATTAGCAATCTTGAGCATTTTTCATGTGCCTGTTGGCCATCTGTATGTCTTCTTTGGAGAAATGTCTACTTAGATCTCTTTTCCATGTTTTGATTGAGTTGTTTGGGGTTTTTTTGTTGTTGTTGCTCTTGAGCTGTTTGAGCTGTTTGTATATTTTGGAAATTAATCCCTTGTTGGTCACATCATTTGCAAATATTTTCTCCCAACCTATAGGTTGTCTTTTCATGTTATTTATGGTTTCCTTTGCTGTGCAAATGCTTTTAAGTTTAATTGGGTCCCATTTATTTTTGTTTTCATTTCTATTATACTATGAGACAGATCCAAAAAATTATTGCTGTAATTTATGTCAAAGAGTATTCTGCCAATACTTTTCTCTAGGAGTTTTATAGTATCCAGTCTTATATTTTAGGTGTTTAATCCATTTTGAGTTTATTTTTATGTGTGATCTTAGAGAATGTTCTAATTTCACTCTTTTACACGTAGTTGTCCAGTTTTCCCATAATCACTTATTGAAGAGACTGTCTTTTCTCCACTGTATATTCTTACCTCCTTTGTCATAGATTAATTGACCATAAGTGCATGTGTTTATTTCTTTATATCCTGTTCCATTGATCTGTATGTCTGGTTTTGTACAAGTACCATACTGTTTTGATTACTGTAGCTTTGTAGTACAGCCTGAGGTCAGGGAGCCTGATTCCTCCAGCTTCGTTTTTCTTTCTCAAGATTGCTTTTTATAACAATTGATTGACTTTTATAACAATTATTAAAATAAGTAAATAAAATAAAATAAACTGCTTTAAAGTCCCTAATTAGCTAGTGAACAAGTAGAGATTTCACAATAACAGTGTCTGGACACCAAGTCCAGTATTTTTAATGTTAAATAGTTAAATTCCATTAAGAACTGGCTCTGTGACTATTTTCTATAAACTCGATATATATTATTTAGATAATGAATTTTTTATTGAAGTATAATTGGCATACAATATCATACTGGTTTCAGGTGTACATCATAGTGATTAGATATTTATATACATTTCAAAATGGTCACCATAATAGGTCTAGTTACCATCTGTAACTGTACAAAGTTATTACAATATTATCAACTATATTCCTTATGTTGTACATTACATCAGCAGGACTTATTTATTTTGTAACTGGAAGTTTGTACCTCTTAATGCCCTTCTTTGCACTTTTAATGCATTTTTAATGTGAAAATTTCAGTGGTGTGTTTTTGGGCAAAAGTTAAACTTGATAGTTTATTTCTCAGTAGAATTTGGAAATTTGGGACCCTAATTTCATTGAAGTTATTGAGAAGCCACCATTACCTTACATTGGAATACATAATCTCAATAATGTTGCTATAAAATTATTTCTTTGTTACCTCAAATTCTCATCTCCATATCCTAAAGCATGAGTTTGAGTTTCATAGAAATGTTCAATAGCTGTCACGTACTTCCCCCCTCCCCCAGATTGTATTAGTCCAAAAAAACTAAATAAGGGTATTGTGCTTGACTGAAATGGTAATTATTACACTCACTATTAAGATTGGTGGAATAACAATGAGAAAAAGAAATGTGTATGTGACAGCTATTGAACAAGCTTCAAATAAACTTTGAGTATTAGGAATATTTTGTTTCAACTATTAGTATAGTAAATAATGTTACTGTTTTTGACTTTACAGCATTTAATATTTTACTCTAAATTTCAAATTGTAAACTATTCCTTTATATACTTAATAATTATATTCATATCTCATTCTTGAATTTGTCATTTCCATTTGGTAACAAATATCTGCTTATCATTTACCGGTTTTTAGCACTATGTGGGCAAAATGGAGATGACAGAGCAGTTTTAAAACAGTAATTCTCAACTACTTTACATTGTAGCCAGGGTATATATGGAAAAAGAATCATAAACAATAAAGTAATAAAATTTTAGATTTTTAAACTGGGTCAGTAGTAGAGTCTTCTCCAAAGATGGCTGTGAGTATTAAGTGAATTAATACATGAAAGTAATTTAGCTCAATTCCTTGCATAAAGCAATCAATCATATCATCTCTTATAACAATTAAGTCTGATAATATGGAAAGTTATTCTGAATTGGAATATTTAGTTCTCAAGTCTTTTACTGTGTGAATGTACTTATTAGTCCATCAGTCTTGAAAACTAATAGATTAAGAAGCAACTCAGCTTTATGTAAGTAAATTTAGGTTTTTTTAAATCAACGACTAAAAGTTGTCAATAAATCCTGCCACTTTTACAGTAATGTGTCAATAAATAGAATCCATGTTTTAAGATAAATGAGGCAAAAATTCAATTTCTTCAGAGTGATGGAATTTTCTCACTTCTGTGAGTCATGGACATGTCACAGATCTCGTACTTACTGTATTGATTGAGCAATTTTTGTATCACAAAGCGTGAGTCATAGCACATACTTTTTTTTTTTTAACCATCTTTATTGGAGTATAATTGCTTTACAATGGTGTGTTAGTTTCTGCTTTA
>NC_041218.1:73943723-73948710 GCF_002837175.3 Physeter macrocephalus
TTTTCAAGCTCTTTTCCCATTTAGGTGATTACAGAATATTGAGTAGAGTTCCCTGTGCTATATAGTAGGTCCTTGTTGGTTATTTATTTTAAATATAGCGGTGTGTACATGTCATTCCCAAACTCCCAGTCTATCCCTCCCTCCGCCCCTGCTTCCCCCCAGTAACCATAAGTTCGTTCCCGAAGTATGTGAGTCTGTTTCTGTATTGTAAATTAGTCCATTTGTATCATTTTTTAGATTCCGCTGTAAGTGATATCATATGATATTTGTCTTTCTGTCTGACTTACTTCACTTACTATGATAATCTCCAGGTCCATCCATGTTGCTGCAAATGGCACTATTTCATTCTTTTTTATGGTTGAGTAACATTTCATTGTATATATGTACCACAGCTGCTTTATACATTCTTCTGTTGATGGACATTACGTTGCTGCCATGTCTTGGCTATTGTAAATAGTGCTGCAGTGAACATTGGGGTGCATGTGTCTTTTCCAAGTATGGTTTTCTCTAGATATATCCCCAGGAGTGGGATTGCTGGATCACATGGTAGCTCTGTTTTTAGTTTTTTAAGGAACCTCCATACTGTTGTTCTCCATAGTGGCTGCACCAATTTACATTTCCACCAGCAGTGTAGGAAAGTTCCCTTTTTCTCCACACCCTCTCCAGCATTTATTCCTTGTAGACTTTTTGATAATGGCCATTCTGACTGGTGTGAGGTGATATCTTATTGTAGTTTTGATTTGTATTTCTCTAATAATTAGTGATGTTGAGCATCTTTTCATGGGCCTCTTGGCCATCTGTATGTATTCTTTGGAGAAACGTCTATTTAGGTCTTCTGCCCATTTTTGGATTGGGTTGTTTGGGGTTTTTTTTTTATATTGAGCCTCATGAGCTGTTTGTAAATTTTGGAGACTAATCCCTTGTCAGTCACATTGTTTGCAAATATTTTCTCCCACTTTTTGGGTTGTCTTTTCATTTTGTTTATGGTTTCCTTTGCTGTGCAAAAGCTTTTGAGTTTTATTAGGTCCCATTTGTTTACTTTTGTTTTCATTTCCATTACTCTAGTAGGTGGATCAAAAAAGATCTTGCTGCGATTTATGTCAGAGTGTTCTGCCTGTGTTTTCCTGTAAGAGTTTTATAGTGTCCAGTCTTACATTTAGGTCTTTAATCCATTTTGAGTTTATTTTTGTGTATGGTGCTAAAGAATGTTCTAATTTCATTTTTTGTACACTTCCTCCAGCACCATTTATTGAAGAGACTGTCCTTCCTCAATTATATAGTCTTGCCTCCTTTGTTGTAGATTAATTGACCATAGGTACATAGTTCTGACTTGCATTTCCCTGATGATTAGTGATGTTGAGCATCTTTTCATGTACCTTTTGGTCATCTATATGTCTTCTTTGGAAAAATGTCTATTCAGATCTTCTGCCATTAAGGGCTATTGCGAATAAAGCTGCTATGATGTTTTGTTATTGTGGAAAAAACACATAACATTTACCATCTGAACCATTTTTAAGTGTACAGTACAGCAGTGTTAACTATATGCCCATTGTTGTGCAACATATCTCTAGGACTTCTTTGCCTTGCAAAACTGAAACTCTATTAAACAACTTCCATTTTCCTCTCCCCCAGGCTCCTGGCAACCACCATTCTACTTTCTAAGAATTTGACTACTTTAGATACATCAAATAAGTGGAATCATGCAGTATTTGCCTTTTTGTGACTGGCTTACTTCACTTAGCATAACATTTTTTGTCAAGTTTTATCCCTGTTGTAGCATATGACAAAATTTCTACCTTTTTTATGGCTAATATTTCATTGTATATGTATACCGCATTTTCGTTATCCATTCATCTGACATGGACATTTAGGTTGCCTCCACCTCTTGGCTATTGATGCTTCAATGACTATAAATGTGAAATTCTCTCTTCAAGATCCTATTTTGAGTTATTTTGCATATATACCCAGAAGTGGAATTTCTGGATCATATGGTAGTTCTATTTTTAATTTTTGGAGGAACCTAACTAACTCTTTTATTCAGGTTTTAACTTTGTGAACACAAGCACTTAGTTTTCTTTAAAGTACACCGAGGAGTGGAGTTGCCAAGTTATAGGAAAGTCATATGTCTTACTTTATAAAAAAAACTTCCAAACTGCTTTCCAAAATGGCCGTACCATTTTTCATTCCCACCATCAATGAATGACAGACAGTTCCAATTGTTTTGTATCCTCACCTGCACTTTGTATAATTGGTCCTTATAGTTTTAGCCTTTCTAGTGGGTATGTAGTGATAGTCCATTGTGCTTTCAAATTTTCTCCAAAGAGCCATATTTATGTCCATATCAGGTCTTCTTGGAACATACCCTCCCTTCCTTCTGTTTGGAATATACTTAGCTTGTCTTCCTTCTCTTCTCACTGACCCTTCCCATTGTCTTCCAACTTACCTTTTAGATCTCATATCAAATATCACTTCCTCTTCTTGGACAATTTTCACTGACCCTCAATCCCAAAATTTGATCAGGTCCATCTGTTATACTGTATTATGTCTCCCTATACTTCCAGTACCTACAAAACAGCCAGGGTGCATCATAGACACTCAGTAATTATTTCTTCAATCAATGAAAACTTCAGTAATCCGGAGAATGCCAGCACTGGTGGAGATGTGGGGTTCTGGAGCTCACATAGCTGTGGGAAGGTAAACTATGGCAGCATTGTGAAAAGCAGTTTACTACCATTTTTAGTATACACAAAACATATAACCTGGTAATCTTGCTCCCGGGAATGTATACTGAAGACATTCTCATCTAGGGTGATTAGAAGACACGTACTAAGAAGTTCACTACAGCTTCTTCGTGGTGGGTAGAGAGGAGGAGTCAAACCCAGTGTCCATTATTGGAAGAACAAATGGTTAAAATGTGAAGGTACACACCATGGAGGAGATGACATGTAGCACTTGGCCACTACAGACTAGATAAACATAACTGCTTACAGTGATGTTTATGTAATAACTACACTACTGGGTGAGAGAAGTAAGCAACAGAAATGATACATGTGTGTATAAAGATTAAAAAAAATACACTCATAAAACAATAACATATGGCTTTAAAGAACACCCTATGAACAGATAACATACATAACAGGAATTAGCTCTCTGTCACCTCCCTCTTGCGAGAGCACCAGAATCACAACTAACTGCTGAACAATCATCAACAGGAAGACACTGGAACTCACCAAAAAAGATACCCCACATCCAAAGACAAAGGAAAAGCCACAATGAGACAGTAGGAGGGGCACAATCACAGTAAAATCAAATCCATAACTGCTGGGTGGGTGACTCACAAACTGGAGAACACTTGTACCACAGAAGTCCACCCACTGGACTGAAGGTTCTGAGCCCCACGTTAGGCTTTCCAACCTAGGGGTCCAGCAACAGGAGGAGGAATTCCTAGAGAATCAGACATTGAAGGCTAGCGGGATTTGACTGCAAGACTTCGACGGGACTGGGGGAAACAGAGACTCCACTCTTGGAGGGCACACACAAAGTGGTGTGTGCATCGGGACCCAGGGGAAGCAGCAGTGACCCCCCAGGAGACTGAACCAGACCTACCTGCTAGTGTTGGAGGGTCTCCTGCAGAGGCCGGGGGTGGCTGTCTCTCACCATGAGGAAAAGGACACTGGCAGCAGAAGTTCTGGGAAGTACTCCTTGGCATGAGCCCTCCCAGAGTCAGCCATTAGCCCCACCAAAGAGCCTGGGTAGGCTACAGTGTTGGGTCACCTCGGGCCAAACAACCAACAGGGAAGGAACCCAGCCCCACCCATCAGCAGACAAGCAGATTAAAGTTTTACTGAGCTCTGCCCACCAGAGCAACAGCCAGCTCTACCCACCACCAGTCCCTCGCATCAGGAAACTTGCACAGGCCTCTTAGATAGTCTCATCCACCAGAGGGCAGACAGGAAAAGCAAGAAAAACTACAATCCCGCAGCCTGTGGAACAAAAACCACATTCACAGAAAGATAGACAAGATGAAAAGGCAGAGGGCTATGTACCAGATGAAGGAACAAGATAAAACCCCAGAAAAACTAAATGAAGTGGAGATAGGCAACCTTCCAGAAAGAGAATTCAGAATAATGATAGTGAAGATGATCCAGGACCTCGGAAAAAGAATGGAGGCAAAGACCGAGAAGATGCAAGAAATGTTTAACAAAGACCTAGAAGAATTAAAGAACAAACAAACAGAAATGAACAATACAATAACTGAAATGAAAAATACACTAGAAGGAATCAATAGCAGAATAATTGAGGCAGAAGAACGGATAAGTGACCTGGAAGACAGAACGGTGGAATTCACTGATGCAGAACAGAATAAAAAGAATGAAAAGAAATAAAGCCTAAGAGACCTCTGGGACAACATTAAATGCAACAACATTTGCATTATAGGGATCACAGAAGGAGAAGAGAGGGAGAAAGGACCAGAGAAAATATTTGAAGAGATTATATTGGAAAACTTCCCTAACATGGTAAAGGAAATAGCCACCCAAGTCCAAAAAGCATAGAGAGTCCCATACAGGATAAACCCAGGGAGAAACACACCAAGACACATAGTAATCAAATTAACAAAAATCAAAGGCAAAGAAAAATTACTGAAAGCAGCAAGGGAAAAACAACAAATAACATACAAGGGAAATCCCATAAGGTTAACAGCTGATTTCTCAGCAGAAACTCTACAAGCCAGAAGGGAGTGGCATGACATATTTAAAGTGATGAAAGGGAAGAAGCTACAACCAAGATTACTCTACCTGCAAGGAGCTCATTCAGATTCAATGGAGAAATAAAAAGCTTTAAAGACAAGCAAGCACCAAGAGAATTCAGCACCACCAAAACAGCTCCACAACAAATGCTAAAGGAACTTCTCTAAGTGGGAAACACAAGAGAAGAAAAGGACCTACACAAACAAACCCAAAACAATTAAGAAAATGGTCATAGGAAC
>NC_041218.1:73949098-73951141 GCF_002837175.3 Physeter macrocephalus
AACAATTATAAATATATATGCACCCAACATAGGAGCACCTCAATACATAAGGCAACTGCTAACAGCGATAAAAGAGGAAATCAACAGTAACACAATAATAGTGGGGGATTGTAACACCTCACTTAACACCAATGGACAGATCATCCAAACAGAAAATTAATAAGGAAAAACAAGCTTTAAATGACACAATAGGCCAGACAGATTTAATTGATATTGATAGGACATTCCATCCAAAAACAGCAGATTACACTTTCTTCTCACGTGTGCACAGAACATTCTCCAGGATACATCACATCTTGGTCACAAATCAAGCCTCAGTAAATTTAAGAAAATTGGATGGAGAGAGAGAAGATGGTGGAAGAGTAAGACGCGGAGATCACCTTCCTTCCCACAAATACATCAGAAATACATCTACACATGGAACTGCTCCCATAGAACAACCACTGAACGCTGGCAGAGGACCTCAGACCTCCCAAAAGGCAAGAAACACCCCACGCACCTGGGTAGGGCAAAAGAAAAAAGAATAAACGGAGACAAAAGAATAGGGACGGGACCTGCACCAGTGGGAGGGAGCTGTGAAGGAGGAAAGGTTTCCACACACTAGAAGCCCCTTCGTGGGTGGAGACTGTGGGTGGCGGACGCGGGGAGCTTCGGAGCCGCCGAGGAGAGTGCAGTAACAGGGTGCGGAGGGCAAAGCGGAGAGATTCCCGCACAGAGATCGCTGCTGACCAGCGCTCACCAGCCCGAGAGGCTTGTCTGCTCACCTGCCGGGAAGGACTGGGGCTGGTAGGTGAGCCTCAGGCTTCGGTCGGAAGCCGGGAGAGGACTGGGGTTGGCAGCGTGAACACAGACTGAAGGGGTTAGTGCACCACGCCTAGCCGGGAGGGAGTCCGGGAGAAGTCTGGAGTTGCTGAAGAGGCAAGAGACCTTTCTTCCCTCTTTGCTTCCTGGGGCGCGAGGAGAGGGGATTAAGTGCACTGCTTAAAGGAGCTCCAGAGACGGGCGTGGAGCTGCCAAAGAGACAAGAGACTTTTTCTTGCCTCTTTGTTTCCTGGTGCGAGAGGAGAGGGGATTAAGCGCACCACGTAAAGGAACTCCAGAAACAGGCGCGAGCTGCGGCTGTCGGCATGGACACCAGAGACGGGCATGGGACGCTAGGGCTGCTGCTGCCGCCTCCAAGAAGCCTGTGTGCGAGCACAGGTCACTCTCCACACTGCCCCTCCCGGGAGCCTGTGCAGCCCGCCACTGCCGGGGTCCCGGGATCCAGGGACAGCTTCCCTGGGAGAATATAAACAGACCAATCACAAGCACAAGCACAATCACAATCACAAGCACTGAAATTGAAACTGTGATTAAAAATCTTCCAACAAACAAAAGCCCAGGACCAGATGGCTTCACAGGTGAATTCTATCAAACATTTAGAGAAGAGCTAACCTATCCTTCTCAAACTCTTCCAAAAGATAGCAGAGGGAGGAACACTCCCAAACTCATTCTACCAGGCCACCATCACCCTGACACCAAAACCAGCCAAAAATGTCACCAAACAAACAAACAAAAAAATACAAGCCAATATTACTGATGAATATATATGTAAAAATCCTCAACAAAAGACTAGCAAACAGCATCCTACAGCACATTAAAAGGATCATACACCATGATCAAGTGGGTTTATGCCAGGAATGCAAGGATTCTTCAATATACACAAATCAATGTGATAAACCATATTAACAAATTGAGGGAGAAAAACAATATGACCATCTCAATAGATGCAAAAAAGCTTTTGACAAAATTCAACACCCATTTATGTAAAAAACCATCTAGAAAGTAGGCATAGAGGGAACTTACCTCAACATAATAAAGACCATATATGACAAACCCACAGCCAACATTGTTCTCAATGATGTAAAACTGAAACCATTTCCACTAAGATGAGGAACAAGACAAAGTTGGCCACTCTCACCACTATTATTCAACATAGTTTTGGAAGTTTTAGCCACAGCAATCAGAGAAGGAAAAGAAATAAAAGGAATACAAATTGGAAAA
>NC_041218.1:73951649-73952617 GCF_002837175.3 Physeter macrocephalus
GTGCTTTGTGACCACCTAGAGGGGTGGGATAGGGAGGGTGGGAGGGAGGGAGATGCAAGAGGGAAGAGATATGGGAACATATGTATATGTATAACTGATTCACTTTGTTGTAAAGCAGAAACTAACACACGAATGTAAAACAGTTATACTCCAATAAAAATGTTAAAAAAACAAAAGAAAAGAAAATTGAAATCATATCAAGCATCTTTTGTGACCACAACGCTATGAGATTAGAAATCAGTGACTGAGCCTGCGTGTCCGGAGCCTGTGCTCCGCAACGGGAGAGGGCACAACAGTGAGAGGCCGAACCGAAAAATAAAAAAAAAAGCAGTTCTAAGAGGGAAGTTTATAGCAATACAAGCCTACCTCAAGAAACAAGAAAATTCTCAAATAAACAATCTAACCTTAAACCTAAAGGATCTAGCGAAAGAAGAACAAACAAAACCCAATGTTAGCAGAAGGAAAGAAATCATAAAGATCAGAGTAGAAATACGTGAAATAGAAACAAAGAAAACAGTGGCAAAGATATTGCAATAAAACTAAAAGCTGGTTCTTTGAGAAGAAAAACAAAATTGATAAACCATTAGCCAGACTCATCAAGAAAAGAGGGAGAGGTCTCAAATCAATAGCATTAGAAATGAAAAAGGAGAAGTAACAACTGACACTGCAGAAATACAAAGGACCATGAGAGCTTACTACAAGCGACTTTTTGCCAATAAAATGGACAACCTGGAAGAAATGGACAAATTCTTAGAAAGGTATAGCCTTCCAAGACTGAACCAGGAAGAAATAGAAAATATGAACAGACCAATCACAAGCACTGAAATTGAAACTGTGATTAAAAATCTTCCAACAAACCAAAGTCCAGGACCGATGGCTTCACAGGTGAATTCTATCAAACATTTAGAGACAAGCTAACACCTATCCTTCTCAAACTCTTCCAAAAAACTGTGGAGGAAGGAACACTC